>NC_046155.1:201065703-201245703 GCF_011064425.1 Rattus rattus
GAAGACCTGGTCTACTCTGCAGATTCTGCTGTGACAAGGCTGGGCACCTGGGATTCAGCTCCCTCACAGGGAGGGAGCCATTGTAGGGAACTGTTACTTGGCCCATCCTCAAAGCACTGACAGCTTCTAGAAAACGAACTGATTGGCAGGAGTTACTGCTCTGGAGGCCTGAAATCATTTGCTTGACCTAGTTTTACGGCTTTCAAGTCTAGGAACAGTTGGAGCCTGACGATTAAGCTGAGAAGTGTTGCCTAATTGAGAGCCACAAGAGGCTCCTTTGCCAGAGAGATGTAGGGATTCGTGCTGGCCCTTCCTTTGTGTGTCTTATCAAGGGGGCTCACAGGTCTTTAAAGCAGATGCAGGTCTCCAGAACAGACGTGTGTTATTCCTTCTGCATCTCGTTGTACACTCTTCTTTCTCCTGGGGTCCTATCAGCCAATGGGGATGTCAGCCTACCCACTCTCACCTGATTTGTGGTCATTTCGATTCATTGAGGCCGGTCCTGCAGAGGCAAAGGATGGACAGACAGGTGAAAGTCTGGCATGGATCCCATGACACTCTACTAGGCACACCCTGTACCACACCCTTCCTGGAACATCGGCAGAACTAGGAAAGTGAAGGGATTTCGTCTTGCTTACTTTAGTAACCAGCTGACTTTGAGCAGATCTAGTTAGAGCTAATACTAATGAGTCAGATCTCATCAGGTGAGTGACTTCAAGGTCCTTGGGCTCAGGGACTTAGAGTTGGTCAGGGCAGGGCCTGTAGGCCAAAGACCTGACAGGCTTCTGGATGAGAGTTAACACGACAGCTAGAGTTTCTAGAGTTTCAGACCTAGTGATTGACTAAGTAACCTGGAGTGTATGAGAGCTGGATCGTGCCCTGTGAAGCATCCTGGAAGGAGACAGACAGGTCTCTGACTACACAACAGCAGCCTGCTGAGTCTGTGCCCCAAAGCCCACGAAGCAATGAGATGGCAGACAGTGGGTCTTGGGGATTATTTTCCAGTAAAATATGCATACTGTGAATATTATTCGTCACATTAATTAGATTGAACTGAATTTCCAGCATCCTGGAACCATATGCCCATTAAGCAGAAGTTTCCTATTCTTCCTCCCCGCTGGTTCTCCACATTCTCCCATTTCCCAACCTCACCACACCTCTCCAGGCCTGTGCCCTTCCTCTGTCCAAGGTCCTCTCACTGAGGCTTCCCCGCCTTCTGTATTCAGCCCCTGCTTCCCTGGCCCTCCGAGTTTTCTGTTCTTCCTCAGTCATCAGCATTGTGTCTTCCCTGGACAGCTCCTCCTCCTCACCAAGTGGAAACCACTGTCTCCCCTCAATGCTGTCTCGTGTAAGTGGAATCATGTGGCACCATTTGTCTTCTGAGTGGCTTTCCTCGCTTTGAGGTAATGTTCTCAGGGCTCGCTCGTTTCCACCTGTCAGAATTTGTTACCCACTGCTACTTCAGTGGGTTTCTCCATCCCTTCCCTGCCTTGAGCACGCGGGTTGTGTGCGCGGCTGGATACACATCTCTTCAGTAAACCTAAGCTGGTATGGTCTTTGTAATTGGTCTTGCAGTTCCAAACAAAGAACCTAGGAGGAAACCAGGCTCAATGGAAATGGTCATTACTGTGTTTGTCGATCCTGGCTTACACCATCAGTTTATTCTCATCTCACTCCATGCACACGATAGTTGTGGGTGTGTAAGGGATGAAAATAACCAATCCAGGTGTGGCATGCACTGGACTTCAAAACGAGACCCTGTATTGAATGTCTTTGTTTGACTCCTCTTCCCCCGGATGCCCACAAACTGCCATGCCCTGTTGCCTGAGGTCCTGGGCTGAGGGCAGCCTGGTTCAGGGTGTCCTCCTGCCCTGGTTAGGACCTGCTGTAAAAGACAGGCTTTTCAGATGTTCCCTTGGAGGGAGTACAGTGGCCTGTGGGGTGGCTGGTGGTGACTCTGAGTAGAGAACCCCTCTCAGGATCGTGAACAAAAAAGCAGATACCATAACTCTCTAGAGTGATGAGATGAAACCTTTGAAATCGTTTCTTTTGGGCATTCGGGAACATTCCAGACGTACACAGCATGTTTTAAATTAAACAGAGATAATTCCCGCAGTGCAGCCATGTTCTGGAGGGTCGCTCATGTGATCATGTTCCGGAAGATGGGTCTGAAAGCAGTACGAGGCAGAGGGGGAGGGGGAGGGGGAGGGTGGCATTTTACCAGTCTGGACTGAGATCTACAAATATGCAAACATTTTCACTATGATGCTTTGTTTATGGTGTCACTGCCCAGCTCCAGGAGAGGCCAATAAATGCTGGTTTCTGACCTAAAGAAAGTCATTTTTTTTTCTGTTTTAATTGAAAATAGATTCTTCTCTTGTACATTTCAGCTAGTTTCCCCTCCCTCCACCCTCCCAGTTCCCCTCAACCTCCCCTTTCCCCCAGACCCACTCCTCCTTCGTTTCCTCTTCAGAAAAGAGCAGGCCTCCAAGAGACAACGGTCAGACAGGACAAAACAAGGTGAAATCAGATATAACAAGGCTTGACAAGACAACCCAGTAGGAGGAAGAGCCTTGAGCAGGCAAGGTCAGAGACAGTCCTGCTTGTACTGTTAGGAGTCCCACAAGAGCACCGAGCTAGCAGCCATACCATACACACAGAGGACCTGAGGCAGACCTCTGCAACGCTGTGCTTGTCGGTTCAGTGTCTGGGAGCCCGTGGGAGCCCTGCTTAGGTGATTCAGTGGGCCATGATCTCCTGCTGTCCTCTATCCCCCCTGACTCTTACAGTCTTCCCTCCCCCTCTTCCACAGGATTCCTTCAGTCTCTGAGGGGAGGACCCGGTGGAGACCCCTAATTTAGACTCTCCGCATAATGTCTGGTTGTGGGTCTTTGCAGCCTGCTCCCCTCTCCTGCCAGAGGAAGCCTCTCCGATGGCAACTGGACAAGACACAGATCTAGCAGAATATCATTAGGAATCATTTCCTGATTATTTTTTTCCACTTGTGTTTGGTTCTACTCTAGATCTCTGGACTATGTAGTTTTGAGTGCCTGGCCATCCAGGCAATGTAGAGCAAGGGCTCCCCCTAGTGGTATGGGTCTCAAGTTAAATCAAACATTGGCCACTCCCACAAGTTCTGTGCCACAGTTACCCCAGCACGGGTTTCAGGCAGCTGAGGGTTTTGTGGCCGGGCTGGTGTACAGGTTTCCCGCTTCACAGCCTGCAGTAGAGGTGAAGGCTCCAACCTCATACCAGCTCGACCTCCATAGGTTCAACGAGCTGACTTGCGATTGTCCCTGGCAATGGGGCCCACAGTCAGCTTTCAGAGGATGACCTTCTGTTCTAGCCTGGGTTATTTAGGGATCTCCTGGGCTAATAACTCAATCGAATGTAACCCAGTTCCACTGCTGGAAGCCTTGGTTGGCTATAAAAGACGGCCAGCTAAAACTCTGTGTCCTCCATTGTTAGGAGTCTGTCTCTATTGGGGTTCAGGAAGTTTCCACTGCACCAGGTTTCCACAACACTCCCTAAATGCCCCCCAATTCCAGCTGTCTCTCCCCGAACTCTCTCCCTCCATCCCTTCCCATAACCTGGTCCCTCCCATGCTGGTCCTCACCCGCCCCAGCCTACCTGGGGAACTCATTCTATTTTTCCTTCCCAGGGAGATTTATTCTTCCGATATCTTACCTCCCCAGAGAGGAAGCCATTCTGAAGTTCGACGGAATCGGAATAGGTGGTGGGGTCTACCCTGGCTCAGTACTGGGTGCACAGGAAAAACGGAGCCCATGCATTTAGTGAGTGCATCAGAGTGGCCTGGACTGGAAGTAGACGAAGATGACACATGGGGACAACGTCATCTGTACTAGTCACTTTTCCTGTGATAAAACACCCTGGCAAAAGCAGCTTGTGGGAGGAAGGGTTTAGTGTGGCTGGCAGTTGTCTGGTATGGCCTATCACAGCAGGGGGGCCAGGGCAGCAGGGGGCTGAGGGGACTGGTCACGTGTTGTCAGGAAGCAGGAAAAGGTAGAGGCTAGTGCTCAGCCAGGTTCCTCTAGCTCAGGAGGGTGGCTGACTCAGAGCTAAACCGTGGTGTGTGAGGGGTTGTATCACGCTCTATTTTCGTTCTGAGAAACAGCCCCCCCAACCTAAAAAAAAAAAAAAGAGCCAAACACATTGAAAGAAATGGCCTCAGTGGGAACCCATTGATCAAGAAAGGGCCTTGGTCTCAGTGCCACAGGGAGGCCTCTGGCCCTAGGATAAAGCCTGGCTACTCTCTGGGTCTCAGGCCCACTCCAGGTGGCAAGCTGAAACTGAAGGCGGGACTCTGCAAGCCTCTTATCTTGGGAGGCGTGGTCTGTCTGCGTCTTGCATCCCACCCAGGAACCCAGGCCTCCACTCTGATCACATGCTGAGATTTGATCAAAGATCTTCAAAAAGAAATGTTGTAAATGTTTTATAATGAATATGTGTATATGTGGTGTGTGTGTGGGTATGTATGTGTGTTTGTGTGTGCATATGCGTGCATATGTGTGGTGTGTGTATGCTGCGCTTGTATACTGGGAATTGAACCACTGACCTATGCCCCAATCCTAAGCTTACCTTCTTTCTTCCCTCCCTCTTACTCTTCTTATCTTTCTTTTGATCCAAGCTGACCTGAAACCTGAGCTCTTCTTCCTCACCTTAACCTTCTGAGTCGAACAGTTGCTGCAATTCTACATATCACTAGCCCTGTCTACTGAATGTGTTTTGTTTTGACACTGGGTCTTATGTAGCCCAGCCTGGCCTTGAGCTCACTCTATAGTCAAAGCTGGCTTCTAGCTCCTACATGTGGGCTACACAAGCATCACCACACACAACCAACTGAATATTCTACTTTGCAATGGGTACTTCGCTAGGAATTTCATTCTTAAATATGTGTTTGAGGTCACTCTGTTTGCTCCTGCTAATTCAAGGGGCACCTGGCAAGATTTAGGAAATTGCCTGAAGGGTTGGGCACCAGGCTCAAACAGTTCTGTTATAATTGTTGAAGTCTGGGACACCACACAGAAAAATATAGCTGTTGTGAGCTAACAACTTATGGGGAGACTGAGGAAGGGGTAGGTCTTGTAGAGTTCCTTAGAGAAAAGCCACACTGGATTTTGTCCTGGCTCTACGCGTTGTCCTTATTAATCTCATTGTTATTATTTTGGTGGAGAAGGCTGGGCATGAGCCCACATCTGACACAACCTAAGCAAGCTCTCTGCCACTAGTTGTCTAGCTCTCTGTTCACTTGTTTTGAGGAAAGGTCTCATAATTGCCCAGGCTATGCATGGCCTCACCTACAGCCCAGGTAAACCTTGAACTTGAATCCTCATTCCTCAGTCTCTGGAGCAACTGAGACTATGACTAAACCCAGGTTTGGTCATAAAGGACCATACAGAATCTTTGCTTCCTATCCTGGAGTTAAAGTGTACACAAAATTTCTGGCAAAAATTCTTTAAATAGAATAAGCCACCACCCATTATATTATGGGTTAATTTTTTTTCCTTATCATATGAGAAATACCAATGCATTAAAACTTTAAAAGCAAGTAAAAATAGAACTTGTTTTCCTTTGTTTGACTAATAATTGTATGTATCTGTATGGTACCATGTGTAGTCAGGACACCTCTGTACACTGTGGAATGCTGAAATGATAATAATTAACCCATCTGCAACCTCAGTGCTTATTGTTCCTTCCTGATGAGAACCTTTGAAGTCTCTGGCGAACTTGAAATGCACAGTGGATTGTTATTAACTAGTGCTGTCACGTCTTGCAACAAATCAGTACAATCTATTTCTCCTGTCTGACTCTTGCTACCCTCTAACAATTCTTCTCAGCACAAAAGCAATTAGCATAGTTATTTGTTGCCTGTCCATTCAACTTTTCTTCCTGTGTAAAAATGTTACAAAATGCCACCATCAGCACCCGTAGTTCTGGAATCTGCAAGGACATTGGGTCATTTACATCATTGTGTCACTTTGCTTCTTGTACTAGATGGCCTTCATTATCAAAATGAGCCCTGCTTCATTCTAGTAAGGCGTGGCTTGTGCGTGCTGCTGCTGGAGTCAGCATCACTGCTACCATGTAGGTCTCCACACACTGTTCACTAACTAGAAAAGAGGCGTGGCAAGTTGGCAACCTTACTCCATCAATCCCATCAGGTCTGTTATGTTCCCACAAGAGGTCGAGCAGTGAGCAGATGCTGTCAATCAACTGCACTTGTTTATCATAACATGACAGTCAGGAAGATTTCTGCATGGAAATAACTGGATTATTGGAAAGAAAAATTGGCTTCTTATGAGGCAGGGTTGTGAGTCCAGGCTGCATCATTCACCCACTCAGGACGCTTTGAATAACAACAGTGGTTGAGCCAAAAGCTGATATTCAGACTCACCGGCCTGGGTAATTCCCTCACCAGCGTGCTTGCTTGGTTCTTCATTGTTCTGTGATGCTGAGGATCAGATCCAGGACTTCATTAACTCTAGGTAAGAGCTTTCTTCTTAAGCAACATCCTTACCCTTACAAGCATTAAAAAAAGCCATACCCCAAGACATTATTATTTTTTTTTAATCCAATGGCCCACCTTCCAGCAGCTAGTACTACAGGTAGGGCTTAAGACATTGAAAACTTAGCAACCGATGTTATAGCTCTGCCTGTGGGACCCTAACCCCCAAGCGGAATCCATTAATTCATCTTGGCTTTCCAGAACTCCTACAGCATCCAAGGCACTTCCATGGCCCCAGCTCTCCACAATTTCCGGTGTTTATTTGCATCCTTGGCTCTTTGTGGCCCTCCACCTTCTGTACTGTGTTTGCCACTGTCTCTTGTCATCTTTTTCGGTCTCCTGTCTTTCACGGACTCCCCTCTCTACCGTCCCTGCACCTGGATGCTCTCTGCCATACATCTTCTATCTCCTGGGCTCTGAGAAGGCTGGCTACGCTGGGAGCCCAGTTCTTTCTGCAGTGAGCACACCACACTCTGCTCATGACAAAAGCTCAGGAGCCAGTACATAAACCGCTTGGAGGAGGCTTTGTTGGAGCTTAAGGTGTATTGTGAGGAACTACTGCTTGGAAGAACAGAGTGTCCCTGCTAGTGACCCATGTACCTCAGCTGTTGTGTGTGGGAGAAGGTCTCCCCAATAATGTTGAAGACTGTCCACTGTGATCAGCAGTGATTGCGAGTGGGGTTTCCTGGAGTGGGTCTAGGGTCATCTGAACTGGTCATGGCCAAAGCAGAACCTCCTTGAGACAAAGCCTGGTTAGGAAGGTGGTCGTGACAGTTGATGATTTCCACCACCAGGAAGAAGAAGTCTCCTTGGGGAGTAGCTGTTTTTAAATCTTCTTGGGCAGCCTAGAGGTTTGCCTTTTGTTGTTGTTGTTAAACAGTCTGCAGCTGCGACTGTCCTGATGGCAGCTTGTAGGACAGCTGAAGGAGTGGCTGCTTGACTGACAACTCTGTGAGGACGATGGTGCTGATGCTGAGACAGCATCCTCTGCAAATCCTCCAGAGTGGCAGGATATTGGTCACGGTCCTGGTGGACTCAAGAACCACAGACAATCACAGCAGCTTCATCAGCTTTTGTCTCTTGTCTGCTCTGAGGTAATTACAAAGTTTCATTCCTGGAAACTGTCCTGAGGTAGTTACAAAGTTTCATCTCTGGCAACTGCTGCTGTGGCTAGCTGAGCAGGAAGGGTTCATAGTTGCCAACCAAGGAGCCACACAGCCCCAAGCAGACAGTTTAAAAAGATACTGCAGGGTTAGGGATTTAGCTCAGTGGTAGAGCGCTTGCCTAGCAAGCGCAAGGCCCTGGGTTCGGTCCTCAGCTCTGGAAAAAAAAAAAAACTGCATTAAGAGATGTTTACAATAAAGATTTAAGATGCAGCGAACTTTTTCTAAGAATATTTAACCTTGGGTTGGAGAGATGGCTCAGCAGTTAAGAGCACCGACTGCTCTTCCAGAGGTCCTGAGTTCAATTCCCAGCAACCACATGGTAGCTCACAACCATCTGTTGGTGTGAGATGTGTGAGATGGGTTGGGTGTGTCTGAAGACAGCTACAGTAGTACATTAAGTAAATAAATAAATCTTTAAAAAAAAGAATATTTAACCTCTAGACAAATAACTTTATGGAGGCTCAAATCTTTGTGTTTGCCACGTTAAGGAGGTTAAGCCCGGTGAAAGGAAATGAGATCACTGGGAAATACTCAGCCCCTTCTCTCTTTCCCTTTTTGCCTGCCACGATGAGCTGCCTCCCATGAGCTCTAAAAGCAGAGGGTGAACTAGAGCACAGACATAAACATCTGGAAAAGTTTAGAAAGCTACTTTCCCTCTTTCCACCATCTTTGCACACCGCCACCCCATGGTGCACATGAATGTCCTGGAAGATGCTGTCAAGAAGACCAGCAATGCTGAGAAGAGAGGTAAATGCCAGGTCCTCATCAGGCCATTGCCAGAGTCATCATTCGGTTCCTAACTGTGGTGATGAAGCACAGTTTCATGGGTGAGTTTGAAATCATGCATGATCATGGAGCTGGGAAAATTGTACACCTCACAGGAAGGCTGAGCAAATGGGAAGCCATCAGCCCTATAGTTGATGCGCAGCTCAAAGATCTAAAAAAGATAGCAGGACAACTTGCTGCCACCCTGCCAGCTTGGTTCATTGCACTGGCAACCTCAGTTCTGCGGTCTCAGCTTCATGGCATCATGAACCATGAAGAAGCAAGACAAAAGCACACAGGAGGGAAAATCCTGGGTTCTTTTTCTAGAGATGTAAGACACATACACAGAAAGCGTCAATGGACTATGCAGAAGTTGGGGTGGGGGAGCTAGCTACCTTGGGCATTTTGTTACGGTGAATAAAAGTTGGGTAACAGGTAAGACTGTGTGCCAGCATACCAGTAAGGCATTTCTAGTCAGGAAATGTTTGAAGCATCTGCTTTAAAAAAGGCAACAAGGTAAGATGACCCATTTTATTCTTGCCATTTTCCCAAACCAGGATAATCTCTAACTGCATTCTAAATGTTTATCTGCATACCCACAGATAAATGTAGTTCTCACACCTCCCCAAAGAAGCTTCTTTTTGCAGCAGAGACAATCACCAAAATCCATAACCAGTCAGAACGCAGAGAACACTGAATGTGAGGTAGTCACCCCCAACTGATATACATACAATGCAATCCCTATCCCTATGGCTCAGAAACATTGAAAAAGAGAGGGCAGAGAGTGTAAGAGCCAGAGGACCAGGATGTCTGCTATGAGATGGTGTCTCCTATACATGACAAGGAAGCTGTACCCGTAAAATATGATCAACAGGCCCGAGTAAACGAGACAGTGTAAGTTGACATGCCAATGTGGGTGAGGGAAACCTCACAAGATCTCCACCCCTAGAAGAAGACCAATTAATGACTGCTGAGCAGGAGCGTCCGTCTGTTTCAGGAACGAGCTTCCGATAGGTTATTAAATTCCAAGTGGTCAACCCTAAAGAGGGCACATACATAGGAACAGCACTAAATGGATCAGTAGGTTGCAGGTGCTCTCTCTCTCTCTCTCTCTCTCTCTCTCTCTTACACACACACACACACACACACACACACACACACACAATAATAAAGAAGAGATTGTGGATTTGAAAAATACAGAAGGCTTTAGAGGGAGAGAAGGCAATAAAAATGATGTAAATACAGTACTCATATATGAAATTCTTTTAAAAAATCTTAAAGAGAAATTAGTAGATTGTAATTTAAAAGAGAATTCACTTGTATATAATGATAATGATAACATTAACTTATATACATTTTTAGAAACATGTTTAGTAAGATGGTTGTATATAAATATAAAGTTCAATGACAAAAATGATAATATAAAAAAATCCCATTTAAATGATCTTAGAATATATCGAAAAGATCATTTTTTGAAACCCATAGATACAAAACCTATACACATAAGGAGATTTTAAGAAAGCCCCAAAGCATGAAAAAGTGGCACATCACACAGAGGAACATTCTCTCCAAATAGATCTCTAAAGTTAATGCAGCTCTAAACAGAGTTGCAGTGATTTTATGAGCTTGGTGCCTGGATTATAATACATAAAAAAGAGACAATTCTAGGACTAGCCAGGCAACTTCTAACACACACACACACACACACACACACGGACAGTCTTACTATATAATAAGATGCAGGGTTGGTGTAATCTCATAGAACAAGGCAGAGGAACAGTCCACCCTGCACAGTACAGCTGTGGCCTTGTGGGGAAGGACAGGAAGGAGACAGTTTGTCAAAGGGAGTTGGAAAGATGGTTTGCCAGTGTCCACAGAGCAACTATGAAACTGGATCTGCATCTCTCAGCATGCACAGAAGTTCACTTCTTTTGGGGGAGGGTTCTTTTTTTTTTTTTTTTTTCCGGAGCTAGGGACTGAACCCAGGGCCTTGCGCTTCCTAGGCAAGCGCTCTACCACTGAGCTAAATCCCCAACCCCAAAGTTCACTTTCTTTTAAATGAAAATAGAATCACAAAGCATAATGTTCTAAGAAGAGTTTCCAGGTGATGAGTTTTCTAGTTCTGTAATCAGAAAGAGGCTTCCTTACCAAGACACCATAGCTTAAGTTGTTTTGTTTTGTTTTAAGATAAAGATTCCTCGTTTTTTTTTATTCCTGGTGCCACTACCATCATTTACAAGGTAATATCCCTGATGTAATGTAAACAGAAAGAAAAGGCCACAACAGACAAAAGACCTCAGGAATCTAAAGGATACCACATAGTGTTTCTCAGTAGCTACACGTTTTACAAACGGCACCCATGACAGTCCTGAACAAGAAGTGTTTCCTGTTTAAGCTGCAGTAAGGTTCTACTAATGCATTTAGGCTGGCTGTCTTCAATAGCTTTCCCAAGGACCTCCCCCCTCCCCCTTCTGCTCTTTCTTAACCCTTCTGCGACCTTCCAGACCCTTCTTCTTCCACCACCTCCACCACCAGACCCAAAGCCACCTCCATAAAGACCCCCTGAGCTGCTTCTGCCAACACTACCACTCCCGTGGGTCTGAAATTAGATTGCTGTTGTCCCCTGTATTTTCCCAAAGTCATTATAGTTCCCACCACCACTATAATTAACGGTCTCCAAATGTCCTCCTTTATTGAACAATTATATCCTTCCCACACACCACTGTGGTTTCTAAATCTTGGTCAAACACCACCATAACCTCTTCTGTTACTAAAGCCAGGGGCACTGTTATAGCTGCTAACATCAGCTCTAAATCCATTATCCACTGCCTCTGAAGATTACGTTTATCTTATTTTATTTTATATGAATACACCATAGCTGTCCTCAGACACACCAGAAGAGGGCATCAAATCTCTTTACAGATGGTTGTGAGCCACCATGTGGTTGCTGGGAATTGAACTCAGTATCTCTGGAAAAGCGGTTGGAGCTCTTACCCATGGAGCCATCTCTCCAGCCCATATCCACTGCCTCTACCATTATTTCCACCATTGCTACTTCTGTAGCTACCTCAGCTGCTGCCAACTCCATACCACAGCCTTCCATTCCACCATGACTGAAACTACCTTTACCAAATCCAATGTTTCCCCCTAAAGTTGACATATCCACCTCCATGAGCTCTTTGTGATCCAGCAGGCTGCACCTCTTATTTAGAAAGGGCCTGTCTTAGGGTATCCATTGCTGTAAACAGACACCATGACCAAGGCAACTCAGATAAGGACACCATTCAATTGGGGCTGGCTTACAGAGGTTCAGTCCAGTATCATCAAGGTGGGAGCATCTAGGCAGGCATGGTGCAGGAGGAGCTGGAAGTTCTACATCTTTATCTGGAGGCTGCTAGAAGACTGGCCTCTAGGCAACTGGGGAGAGGGTCTTAAAACCCACCCCCTCAGTGACACACTTCCTCCAAGGCCACGCATCCTAATAGTGTCATTCCCTGGGCCAAGCTTCTCTTTCACTTCATAACTATGCCCACTAATGGTGGGGTATTTCTGAGCAATTCAGTCAACTATGCCATGGTTACCAAATCCTTTCTACTCTGCCTGCCTTCCATACTTGGATGGTTTCATTCTTGCCAACTTTCCAAAGTATTCCCTCAGATCACATTCTCCTGGGTCTTCTTTAATACCATCAAAAAAGCTTTCCTCATCATTGAAAGGGACTTACAGAGTCCTCTCTAGGAATGGTTCTGTTTGGTGTCACTGCATGCCATCAACAGTGAACACACATTGCAATGTCCACTCTTCAACGCAAGAGTAGGTCACAAAAGCTCAGGAACATTGTGTCTGGGGGGGTCTCTCATCACCACACAGCTTCTCAGAATGTGTTCTTAAACTATCACTTGTGGTTTCAAAGCTCCAACCACTGCATTTCTCTACATCCCCTCCCATATTTTGCTTTCATAACATTGATAGTGTGAGAGCTCTTCCAGCCAGCGTGAGCTGACAGCTTATCATGGTGTTGAGTTACATTTGTCTGCTGAGACACTGGCCAGCTTTACTTTCTTTTAGCCATTTATATACTTCTTTGTGTGGAGGGATCTGTCTGTCCTCAGAAATCTCATCGTCGGTGCATAACACCACTGACTTTGTATGGTGTTCATTGTACCCCGAAAGTTAATTGAATTGTTTTGAGAGTTCTAACTGTGTGTGTGTGTGTGTGTGTGTGTGTGTGTGTGCGCGCGTTGTTTTTAAAGATTTTTTTAAACTTAAGAAAACATATCATCTGTAAAAAGAAATTCTGTTGTTTCTTTCTGATTCAGATGCCCTTGTTTCTATCTTGCCAGCTCTTCTCCTTAGGCTACAAATTGTTTAAAATGCACAACCACTTTGCTTAGAACTTATGTGTCATAAGATTTTTTTAAGAGAACATACAAATTAATTGTAATTCTGTCTTTAATGTATAAAATACAAATAAATTATAAATTGTACAGTGGTATTTATATAAAACATATTTTCATTCTTCATGTGTAAAGTTAAATGACAGTAAAACCAAGCAATGCCTTATGCATATAGAAATATCCTTTTTTGTTACTGCACTAAGTTACACAAAATCAGAAATAAAATATGAAATTCCTTGAACACGGGAAACAGAGGGATTAACCATAATTCTGTTGACAACTGACAGCTGTAATTTCAGTCTGGTCATCTGATTTTATGAATAGGCATTAGATATGGTGTTATACTATTTTTCTCTTCATTTATTAACCCACTTTTGCCAAGATTGCCCTGTCAGGCTCAGCATCATAACCACAATCCCACATTATGTTTCTTATGTGTGAAGGAGTGGTTCTGATGCTTTGATTTAATTGGGAATCTGTGTTTACTGATGCTGAAGGTCCTTGCCCCCAGTTGGTTTTTGATCTATCAGTGAAGATGCCAGCAGCCAATGGCTGATCACAAGGCGGGACACTGAGAGCTGTACATGTAGGACTCGGAGAATCAGGACTGAGAGAGAGAAAGGGATGCAGTAGGGGCAGGAACAAAGGCCAATCAGCCATGTGAGTTTTTGGGTAAGTGGCCAATGGTCACTTCTCTGATTGGGCCTAGGGTAGCAGGGGAAGGAATAGGAGTGACCAGTCATTGTGTTAGCTAAGGCATTTTAAGAATATCTGGCGGCATGCGTATGCATGTGCGCAAAGCGTAGCGTAAAGGCAGCGTGTGCGTGGCAAAGTGCGTGTGTGTGTGTGTGTGTGTGTGTGTGTGTGTGTGTGTGTGTGTTATATTAGTGGATCCAAGATAGCTCCTGGGTGGGTGCCTGCATGCAACTCTCTGGAAACTCAAAGTGGTATAGAAAAACTACATGCTTCAATTCTATTCCAAGAGATTCAGGCCACGGCTATGATTAGGGAAATGTATACATTTCCTTCTTTCGAAGCATCGAACTGAACCACATTCCCTTCGGTGAGCATGGTTGTTGAATCTGGTACAGTGTTCTGGTCTGACTTGGCAACTCCATGTCATGACAAGCCCTGCTGAGTTTGAGAAGCTGCAGGTGCTTCCTTCTGGGATTCTTTAGCCAGAGCTTCAAGCACCCTTTTAGTATTCTCACAGTCCAGTGGGACTGCTTGATGACATCTGCCCTCTGGGGAAGTGTCTCCTCCATTCTTAGGTCTATCACAGCTTATTCAATCAGCTCCTTTGTTTTCACAATCTCCAACTTGGTTTGAACCTTGGTCTTTGTGATGTCTCCTGGCTTTAGAGTTCAGGCGTCTTTGAGCTGGTTCAGATCCATCCTTATCTCCTCAGGGGACAGACTCTGAGAAAATAAGTTCCATGTTCTTCTGTGACTTGGATGTTGGACTTTTAATACCTGAATATGAGTTCCTGAAGTAATTCTACAGTTCATGGTCAAGTCAACTCCTTTGGGTTACTGCTAAACCTAGGTGGACATTTCCCTGTTTTGCTTTAGGACTTCTAGGATGTTTCTCATGATCTGAACATCCAAAAACTCATTTCTGAGAATGTTTTTTTCATTGTGTTTTGTTCTTTTTGGTCTTTACCAATGTTAGTAGATTTGGGGGTGTAGGGGCGGCTCTGCTTAGCAATCTTCCAGAAGAAGTCCACACAGTGTCCCTCTGTCAATGTCATCTGGAGGCACACTCCCAGCCCTTCTCACTTTTAAACACCTGCAGGCTCACAGGACTACGTTGTCCAACTGGGTTTTGATGCATCTGCTGAGAGAGACACTGGGCCTGGCTTGAGCTTCTAAAATCTCAAAGCCCATCTCTAGTGACATACTTTCTTCAATAAGGCCACATCTACTCAAACAGGGCCACATGCCCTAATCGTTTCAAATAATGCCATGCCCCCATGAATCTATGGAGCCATTTTATTCAAACTGTCACAGTTACCTAATATTCCTTGATATCAGAGTTTTCAAATAGAAATCGTGCTTGCAGAGACTTTGAGAATGATTACTAGTCCGAGTGAAATAGGCGTACATATCTTCGTTGGTACATAGCTATATTAGTAGCTGCATCAGGACCACTGACCATGTCTTTTTAAATATAAAAGTTATTTTGGTGCTTTGGCCCACAAATGCACAGAGCATTCTGTGGAATGGGACAGTGGTTCAGCCTGCACTGTTCTGCTTCAGCATCACTCTGTCGTAGATTGCTGTGAAGTTGCTCAGGCAATCACCTTCAGTATCCATTGCCTGCATTGCCTACATTCAATCTTTCATCATCCCTTAGACTTCGCCTTCTTGTTCTCTTTCTTCATGTTATACTGTACTCACATGTGCACGTTATATAGACATGTGTTACACTGTGTCCACATATGCACTTGCTTGTATATACACATATTACACTGTGTCCACGTGTGCACTAGTTTATATATACATACATTACACTGTGTCCACGTGTGCACTAGTTTATATATACATACATTACAGTGTCCACGTGTGCACTAGTTTATATATACATACATTACACTGTGTCCACATGTGCACTTGCTTGTATATACACATATTACACTGTGTCCACATGTGCACTAGTTTATATATACACATATTACACTGTGTCCACGTGTGCACTTGTTTATATATACATGCATTACACTGTGTCCACGTGTATACCTGTTTATATATACATACATTACACTGTGTCCACGTGTGCACTAGTTTATATATACATGCATTACACTGTGTCCACGTATATACCTGTTTATATATACATGCATCACACTGTGTCCATGTGTGTACTTATTTATATATACATACATTACACTGTATCCATGTGTGTACTTGTTTATATATACATACATTACACTGTGCCCATGTGTGCACTAGTTTATATATACATGCATTACACTGTGTCCACGTTTATATATACATACATTACACTGTGTCCACGTGTATACCTGTTTATATATACATACATTACACTGTGTCTATGTGTGCTCCTATTTATATATACATGCATTACACTGTGTCCACGTGTACACCTGTTTATATATACATACATTACTGGCTAGATCCTGCATATGGTAGAGAACATATGGGGTCTTCTGAGACCATTGTGTAAGGTGCCGAGGTAGAATGCTATGAGCTCTTCAGACAGTCCTGATTACTCCTCCCCACAGTGGGGGTATCTTTGTTTTCCACCACTACTGAACTCCCAGTCTAGCTAGGCCTTAATGTAGCTGTGAAACCTTCCTCAGAAAAGGCTGCTGCTGTTTAATGTTCTCCTGGGAGCAGGAATGACCCTAGCCTTGCCAAGATCAGAGTCTACACTCCATCAACACTCCCTTGGAGGAAGACATTGTTGTCCAGCAAAGAGCTTTCCTCCTACATAGTCAAACAGATTCTTGCTTATTCTCAGGTCTTGGCTAGAACATTCTGATCCTTTATGGCTTGGGCAGTCTAGGCTGTCATTGAATACTAAATTCTCTTGAGTCCTCCTTCACATGTCTGCTTCTATAGTCTGTGAACCAGTATTACCGATGCTTGTCACCACATTCTATGCATATTCTGACTCTAGCAAGTTTTGAGGTGACTGGAATTCTTGTCACACAAACATTCGTCTGTTTGACATCAGGGGTTTACCAGAGTGATACTATTGACCCAGTTATATTTATTCATATGATAATCTTGGGTTTTCCTTGGACTCATAGTCTATATTGAAGCTATTTAATGATCAATTATTTAAAGACCTTGTTCATGCTCAAATATTGGGTCTTTGGGCAAACAGTTTTACATCTACAGAGAAAAGCCTGGGAGGAAACACTATGGGAATGAGTGTACTGCGTGAGCTCAGGCTGCAGTGGGAGTGGCTTTGGGGACTGTCTTAGTTCCTTTGCTGTTTCTGTGATAAAATTCCCTAGTGATCAGCCCAGGGGTGAAGGTTTATTTCCTCACAGCTATCCATCATACAGTGGAAGTGACAACAGGAGCTCTGGGCAGCTGCCCACACCACACCACGTTCACAATCAAGAGGCAAGGAGAAGTGACTGTCAATGCTCAACTCAATTTTTCCTTTTTTTTTTTTTACAATTCAGGATCTCAGTCTGGGAAGTGGTGCCATCCACAGTGGGCAGATCTTAGTTAGCCTAATCCAGATAATCTACCACAGGCATGCCCATCTTCCAGATGCTTCTAGATCTCACCAAGTGGACAGTACAAATGCCTTTGCCGCAAGTGGACATTTTAAAGACCCTCTAAACGACACGTCCTCTTCTTTCTCTGGTGTATGATGCTGATGATTCCTAGAGACAGCTGACTTTCAAAGGACTCTAGTGATGTTTAGAGTGGTCCGGCCAAGCGGAGGTTCGTTTGTACTAAAGTAGAACGGGAGGCTTGTTGGCAGGGGCACAGCTGTTATCTCTGTTTCAACAACGACTTTGCCCGTCCCATTATTTTGTCAAGTATCTATTCACCCCAACTTAGTGACTTAAGGCAAAAATAATAATTTAGAAACATTGCATTATCTCTCACTATCCATTTTCCCCTACTCCCTTAGATGTTTTTGGGCTCAGTTCGGTGGTTTGAGCTCCTGCACCTTTTGCGGCCCAATGGTGAGGATGGTGTCCTCATAGACTTCCACAGTGATGCCACTGCCTGGAAGAACCTTATCTAGGATTTGGGCAGGACCCTACCCATGTGGTTTATGGGTCTTTGATGCATGGCAGCTGAGTGAGAGCAAGCCTCCAGAGACTGGAAGTGAAACTTCTTTCTTTTCTAGGCCTGTTGTGCTCCAGGGACCACAACATAAACTCAGAGGGAAGGAAGCAGGCACACCCAAGGGAAAGAGACATTTTCACTGGGTCTGGCTTTGGAAGTGAAGATAGGAATTGAAGATAATTCTGCTTCTGTTAGCTGAGCAACTTCAGGCTTGGGCTGGTGCTTGGGCTGAGGGAGACATGAGCAGTAGAGCAGTTGGTAATGCCTTAGCTCTCCAGAGACCTGAAGACTTCATTCACTTGCCCATTCCTTCACTCATTCAGCAAGTTTATCACGGATTCATGCTCTGCTGGATAATTTTTATGTCAGCTTGACTTAAGCTTGGATTATCTGGGAAGAAGAAATCTTAATTGAGAAAATGCCTTCGTAGAACTGGTCTGTGGAAAAGTAGGTGGCATTTTCTTGACTGATGTGGGAGCACCCAGCTCACTGTGGGCAGCGTCACCCCTAGACTGGTGGTCCTTGGGACCGTTAGATGAACAAGCAAACCCGTGAGCCGTACTCTCTCGTGGCATCGGCTTCCGTTCCTGGCCCCATGTGCCTGCCCCGCTTGAGTTCTTGCTCTGTCTTCCTTCGGTGATGGACTGTGATGTGGAAGTGTAAGCTGAGAGACCCCTTTCTTCCCTGGGGTTGCTTTTGATCATGTTTTTTTTTCTTTTCTTTTTTTCGGAGCTGGGGACTGAACTCAGGGCCTTGCGCTTGCTAGGCAAGCGCTCTACCGCTGAGCTAAATCCCCAACCCCTGGTCATGATATCTTATCACAGCAACAGATGCTGCAACTAAGACACAGGTGCTGGGCTTACACGTGCATGGTTTAATACAAAGCTGATCCGTGTGATCTCAGCAGCTCAGAGTGTTGTGTGGGAAGAAAGACACACTGGCTGCCAGCAGGCATGAAAAGCTGTGCCCACGAGACATGAGCCACACAGTGAGGCTCGCGGCAACCATTCTCAAAGCCACAGCCTGGCCTTCAGTGGGGTTCCACGGCTTCGCTGGGACCCTTCCTGGAGGAGAGTTGCTGTGGTATGCTTACCTCTTTGGGAGCCCGTTGCTAGTGAATCCTTTCCAGCTCTCTCTCCCCCTCTCCCAGAGGAGTTTACAGTCCTCCAGACTATAGTTATGCGTTGCAGTAAAAATGAAAAGGGAACGTTTTCTATCAGTTCCCGTGAGCCGGATCCGTTTGCTCCAGCTTAGCTGCTACTCTGCCACAAGGTCCGCAAGCTGCCCACCCCAGGCTGTCTCCCTTTTATCTGCGCTCTCTGCACCATCCCCTAGGTGGTAGTCACCATGCTTGGCATACACACATCTCGTGCTGCAGGCCTTGAGCACTCTCACTCTGCGTGGGCAACAGAACCAGATCCACACGCTCCAACCGCCTCTCAGCCATTTCTTTCACACACTGTCCTCTTTAGCCCAGTAAGTCAAAGTTCCAGAAACTTGTAATTTAGCAATTAGATGTACATGTTAAATTCTCAGTCCACAAGTCATCCACATAATAAATTCATTACCAATTTATAAAGATATAAACTGCTCACCTAGACAAGATAAAAGCAATCTAGTTCATCTAAATCCATCCTCCATAGCCTCCATCTCCATCTCTTTTGCTCCTCTTCCTCCCTCCTAGACTTTTCCCTGCCTACCCTTCCTTCTCCTCCAATGACCCTGCCTACCCTTCCTTCTTATCCAATGATAGGCTTTGCCTTATCCTGGACCCACCTTGCTGCACAATGACATCATCCTACAGTTGCGGACAAGGGCACTAGACCGATCAGGGTGGAGGTGACTTTGGGGCATGGGCCAACTGAGAGTAGCTGTCAGTCCTTCAGTCACTTACTTTTGCAGGCATGGGCTCCCTGTGTGACATTTCCTTCTCATGGAGCAGCACCAGGCAAGGGCAGATGGAGTATCATCTCAGAGCTCAGGAGAACCACAGACTCTCAGTGACTCCTGCCTCCCAGAGAAAAGGAGGAGTGGTGGGCCAGTACAGTCAGTGCAGAGGAAGGACTTCAGTCATGTCCACAATGAAGGTGCCAGGTGCCAGAGCTGGGAGAGCAAGTACGTAGATGACCTCATGCCAGGGTGAGGCTGGGAAATCAGATACACAGATGGGCACATCTGCCTAGCCCTTTTCACTGAAGTTCCTTCCAGAGATAGCAGTGCAGCAGACAAGGCCAGAATGCATTTGGGGGAATCTCGTATTAGGCAGTTGCATATGGTTGGACCTGAGAGATCATCTGTAAGGTTTTGGGTCAAAACTAGACTTCTCAGGACTGAAACATTAACTGCATAGGACAGAACTGGAGTGCGGCCCAGCTTCAGGGGAGGCACCATACACATGCCCTGAGCCTAGGCAGAAATTGCAGGCTGACAGTCCAGTTGCTCTTCATCAAGAGGTTCACCATTTTCCCTTCCCTTGGGTGTGGCCTCCACAGATTTCTGGTCCTGGGTATGTAGTCATCTACTTCAAGCCTCTCGGTCTTCTGCTATCCTTGCTGTCCCTGAGTTCTGACTCTTGGTCATCCTCCAGGACAACTCTCCTGTATCTGACCAATCTGCTCCTCCTCCATCTCCCTGGGTCAGGGAGCCACAGTGCCCTACTGGGTCACCTGCTCATGGAAGCTTGGTTGCCCCACCCCTCTGCTGTGTGGTCCCTAACCACTGCTCACTTCCTATGGGCCTGTAGAGCATTTGGAAAGACCTTGTTGCTAGTCAACTTCTCTGTCCTAACCAATAGACACCGTTTCTTCTAAGGCAAAACCATGTCCTGTGAGATACAGGTGCGTCCAGTTCCCCTCGTGGCTAAGGTTCTAGCGGTATTGGCTGCTCCATCAGCATCCTGGGGAAAAGCAGGAGGTGCTGGGTTTCTGATAAGTACCAGTGGAAGCTGCCTGAGTTCTGGCTGACTAGGAACTTCACCCCATAGAGCCCAATGCAGCAACCCATGCTCCCTGGGAAGGTACCCACCATCCACTTGGCACATCACAGTGACCTACTAAGGCCTCCTTCATTTGTGGCCACTAAGGACTGTGTGAACTAAGGCACAGTTTCCAAGTTTTGGGTACTTAGTTGGAGAAGGCCCTGGCCGTGAAATCCTAATTTCAGTTGCTCTAAGACATTGTAGGCATAGCCTCTCTCACTGAGGCCAGACAAGGCAGCCCAGCTAGAAGAGCATATCCCACAGACAGGCAACAGCTTTTGGGATAGCTCCCGCTCTAGTTGTTTGGGACCCACATGAAGACCAAGCTGCATATCTGCTAGCCCCGCAGAGACTGGACATGCCAGGGTCGGGGGATACCCACGGGGACCCCTGTCTGCTCACAGGAGGACGGGAAGGGGAATGGGAGGGAAGGATTGTGGGAGGAGGTGATTGGGACCCTTGAGTGGGATGTAAAGTAAATAAGTTAAAAGTGAAAGCAAACATCACAGGCCAGGCTGCACAAAGTCTGTTCTTTTCCACTCCACCGAGAAAACCACCATCTCACTTGAAAAAAGTTTCCTAAACACGGGTGTTGGCCAGAGCTTGAATGTCTAGACTAGATCCAGAGCCCATTTTAAGAGAAAGGAGGAGGGTGCGCTTGGGCTGCGGGCTCATGGAGCTGGCCTAGGTACTGATTTCTGGAGCTGGCCTAGGTACTGACTCTGTCCTGCTGTTCACATGCTGCAAAGAGTTCTCCATCCCAGAGAATCGTCACCTTCCATCCGTCTGCCCTAGAAACTAGCTCAGAGCTGGGGAGTCAGAATCCTGAATGGCTCCATGTGTGTTCAGGTGTAGCAGAGGCAATCTGGCAGTTTTTACCACTGCTGCTGAATACTGGCTTCTCAAGTAGACAGGAGGCTAGTCCGGCTTTCCCAGGTACCATCATCTTTCCATCTGAAACCTGGTCCATGCTCACACTTGATGTCCGAGAGCCTTCCCAGCAGGATGTGCTGTTCCTCCACGATGCTTTTCCCAGGCTCTTTAACCCCTCAGCGCTTCTCAGGCCTTCATCTTCCTACTCCTCAGGACCAATCCATGCAAACTCCTGTTAGGACACTAATTGCAAGTGGATTAAAAATACCAATTTCACGAAGGTGATATGATGCCTTTCCATCAGAAACTACAGAATGCCTTTTATTCTTTCTTAACTTGCTTTATGTTTTTAATAAAATTTTATAATTTTCTTCACTATCTATGGTTCTCATTTTTATTTCTAGAAACATCGTGGATGAGGAGAAATGCTCTTGGTAATTGCATTTTACTTTGCATGCATGTGTTCATATTAATTCTAAGGCCTCTTGGACTTTCTAATACTGAATAATCTTAGCAAATAAAATGTGATTATGTCCCCCTTTTCTTGGGATTTTACTGTGCTTTAGAATCAACCAGACTATGTTAAACACAAATTACAAAAGCAGGCCATTCTGTATATAATTCCTGGCCTTAATTAATTTAGTGGTGATATTTTGCCATTTTATAGTGATTTTTACTATGAAACTTGTGGCTAAAATTTTTTTAATTTTTAAATTTTAACCCCTACTTGGCTAAAAGATCTCATTAGGAATGACAGGTAAGCATGTCAGATGTGCTGAGTATCTTTTGATTTAAATTAAAATTTCCTCTGTAATGTATTGAAACAAAATTATACATTTAGCAGGCATCTAGGTCCTCAAACACTCCTGCTTGAAATTAGATGATATATAGATAATAAGTAGATAGATGATAGACAGATAAGATTGTTAGAGAGCAAATAGGTAGATGGTAAGATGGATAAAGACAGACGATAGATGGATAGATGGTAGATAGATACATGCTAGCTGAAAGTTTCAAAAAAAATCTAAAGATTTGTAAAAAAATAACCTTACCTAATGTTTTAAACAGACAAAGATGGAGCTGTCAAAATGAAACCCAAATAAACAACAATTGCCTAAAACATGCTCTAAATCTGTAACCCTAAGGAGACTTTAAATGAGAAGGATAATGGATGTGAGACAGCACATCTTCCCCTTGCAGGACGAGGGTGTACTGCCAAGGGAAAGGTAAATTTTTACCACTTTATTGACTACAAAATTGAAAAATATTGTAGATTTTAAAAACTGAAGAATTCTATTTGATGACTATAATTCACTGAAACAACAATCATTTAAAGGTAATCTCAGAATATCACTCTTAAAGCCTTGCAGTAGTGAGTGTTGTGAGATTCACAGGACTTAGAATTACCTGGGGGACAAACCTCTGACCGTATCTGTGAGGGAATTTGTATCACTTTCCAGGACCAAGTCAACTTCCAGAAGAAATGGTTTAAGTGGGCCTACCAATGATCTCATTTCCCTTTCTGCTGTTGTAACAAGACACCATGGCCACTTACAGAAGGAAGCTCTTACTTTAGGGTTCAGGTTCCAGGGGGGTAGCAGTCTATCACCATCACAGAGGGACAGTGGCATGGCAGTGGGAACAGCTGAGAGCACACATCCTCAACCACAAGCATCAGGCAGACATGTTGGAATGGTGCATAGCTTTTCAAGCCTCACAACCTGTACACAGTGACATGCTTCTTCCTAGGCCTCCCCAGACAGCACCATGAGCTGGGGACAGATGCCAGAGATTATGGAGGGCATTTCTCATTCAAATCATTACAGAATTTGTAGTACTGACATGAGAAGACCCGCCTTACATGTGAACAACACTATCCCATAGGCTGGGGTTCTGGGCTGAGAGGAAAGAGAGGAAGAGGAGCCAAGCAGCAGCATTCGTCTCTCTGCTTCCTGCCTGCAGGTGTTGATGTGCTTGGCTGCTTTTAGCTCCTGCCACCATGCTCTTGGCACCACGCTGGACAGCCCCTTCAAACTGCAAGCCAAAACAAGCCCGCCCCTAAGTGGCTTTGTCAAGGGTTTGGTCTTTGTATTGAGATAAGTAGCTAGCAAAGGCATACATGTGAATAGCAGAGGCATACATGTGAATAGCAAAGGCATACATGTGAATAGCAAAGGCATACATGTGAATAGCAGAGGCATACATGTGAATAGCAAAGGCATACATGTGAATAGCAAAGCCATACATGTGAATCAACTGTGTGGGGGTAGACAGCGGAATACACAGGCAGAAGATTACATGGTGGGGAAGATTGTCTAACCAAAAAGCTGGAATCCACATGAGGTGGCACATTCTGGTCATACCAGCACTTGGAAGGCTAAGGA
The DNA here is from genome assembly GCF_011064425.1 of Rattus rattus. NCBI lineage: Eukaryota > Metazoa > Chordata > Mammalia > Rodentia > Muridae > Rattus > Rattus rattus. The sequence continues at coordinate 201,089,573 of NC_046155.1, forward strand.
AGGATGACCGAGACCAACCTGGAGTATATAGGAGACTGTGTCTCCAACAAACAACAGTAAGAGAAAATATAGATGCAGACAGGTTTAGAAGTAACTGATGACAACTACCTTAAATATACACTCACACACATATTACATATATTAATAAATACAACGAACACATGTATTCTAAAACACACAAATACACATAGTAGTACACATATGAGTCCATGTATTCTAAAACACACAAATACACATAGTAGTACCCATATGAGTCCATGTATTCTAAAACACACAAATATACATAGTAGTACCCATATGAGTCCATGTATTCTAACACACATAAATACACATAGCAGTACCCATATATACATGTATATATATATAGGGTCTGTGCAGTTTAAATGGTGAAGGATTGTGGGATGATGTCACAGGTGAGGCAGGTACAAGATAGAATGAGGCCTGTCATTGGACAAGAAGGGAGGATGGGCGGGAGAAAAGTTTGAGGGAAGGGAAGAAGACAGGAACGGAAAGGAGGAAGAGACGAGGGACAGGGAGAAGCCACAGAGAGAACATGGAGGCTGACATTAAGATTCCGCTCTGTGTATTTACAGGTTGTTGTGAATGTTCTTGAGGGATGGATGGTACTGGGCTTTGTGTGTGTAGGTGGGCAATTATATCTTATCAATTGGATCAGAGGTTACTGGGTTGTGTGTTCTTTCTTGTGGCGATTTGAATAGGGAGAGTGTGTGGCGGTAGAGACACTGGGCTGCCATGGATTTGCCATGTGTTTCTACCAAGATATCTAGCAGATATCTTGGGACACTGCGGTGCGGGACCTAGTGGGGGATAAAGACAGCCATTTATTTTTTATAATTTTACAACAAAGGATGAAAGAATGTGTGAACAGAAATGGTTCTCGGAATGCAGCAGGGTCTTGTGGGAGCGAGAGGCGATTGCTGTGGGCATCAACCGATGGAGGAGTGAAGGCTGAATGGTGATATCTGGGGGTATCAGTCCATTCATGAGAATCCCCATCCATGTCCACCTACGGATGTGTGAATGGTGCCTGTGAGCTATGCAGCTCATTCATAAGAATTCCTACCCAGGGGACTGATGGCTCAAGGGTTGAAAACATTTGCTGTTATTGCAAAAGACCCAGGTACAGTTTCTAGTATCTACATGGTGGCTCAGAACTATTCATGCATGCGTACCTACATACATGTAGGCAAACCACTCATTTAAATAAATCGTCAAAAGTTAAAAAAAAAATCTCTATCGCGCTTCCCTGTGGATGTGTAGATGATACCTCTGAGTCATGCAACCTATTCACGAGAATCCCAACCTGTGGCTGTCCATGCTGCATAATCCCTTCAGCAAGGGCTAGGCAATGTGCTAATGACTGCTGTCCACGGAAATCAGGCTCTAGGACGAGGGCTAATTGTTGGGATAACCTTTTTTTTTACATTGTGTGAAGGTGTGTCTCTGTATTCTCAGTTGTTCGTTCTGTACCAGCCCAAGCTGGCAGGATATTGGTATTGTCATTCCTGTGGCCCATCACTGGCCTTATTATATTTGTAAATACTTGTCCTTCCCCATCTGCTCAGACACTTGAAGGTCAGCATCTCTCTACGCCTCGAGGCAATCAAGAATTGTTTTAGGGCTTGTCTCATTGCTGATTGGTTGTAATAAAGTTTGGATGGCCGGTTGGGGATTTGGCTCAGTGGTAGAGCGCTTGCCTAGGAAGCGCAAGGTCCTGGGTTCGATTCCCCAGCCCCGAAAAAAAGAAAAAAGTTTGGATGGCCAATAGCTTGTCTCGCTGCTGATTGGTTGCAATAAAGTTTGCGTGGCCAATAGGTGTGCAGGAAGTAGGAGGTGGGACTTCTGGGGATGGGGTAGGGTTGGGGAGAGATGATGCGGAGGAAGAAAGCAGAAGATTTGGCAGGTTTGGGAGCAGTCGGGCTAAAGTTGAACAGAGCGGTCTAGAATTAGCCACGTGGTGAGTCCTAGGCTAGGAAAGTCAGGTCAAGTTAGATGAGCTGGCTAGGAGATTGTCTAAGCAAAAGTCCTTAGCTTTAAACTATACAGAAGTCATTATTTATATCATTATATTATATATGTCATTATTTATATCGCTGGTGGGTCTGAGAAAGTCCTGCTGTTCGGTGACTGTGTCCCATCAGGTGCGGAGTCTGCAGCAGAGCCTAGAGGGTTCTTTGACCCTGACCTCCTTTCTGCCCCACTTCTCACAGTCCTGGACTGCTTACAGTCAACAGATGGGTGTTGTTCCTTCTAAACCCCGAAACTCTAAAACTGCTGACCTTGGGAGAGAGTGAAAACCTCACCTCTCTCCTAGTGTGCTGTGTGGGCATGTACACATGCCTGTGTGAGCACACACTCATTTGTGCATGCAAACATGCATGCTCACCTTACTCTTCCAGGTGCACGCTGCTCGTGCATGTCTACGTGTGGGATGATGTCACAGACGAGGCAGGTACAAGATAGAATGAGGCCTGTCATTGGATGAGAAGGAAGGATGGGTGGGAGAAAAGCTTGCGGGAAGGGGAGGAGACTGGAACGGAAAGGAGGAAGAGAAGAGAAGACTTCCGGTAGCCGGGGAGAGAACATGTGGGCTGACGTTAAGATTCCACACCATACCTTTACAGGTTGTTATGAATGTTCTTAAGGGATGGATGTGTACAGGGCTTTGTATGTTTAGGTGGGCAATTATATCTTATCAGTTATTGTGGATCAGAGGTTATTGTGTTGTGTGTTCTTTCATGTGGTGATTTAAGTTTAAGAGAGTATGTGGCGGCTGGGACATTGAGTGCCACGGAATTAGGATATATATTTCTGCCATGGTGGCAGCCTGCCTTGGGAACTGGAAGGGTAGAGAGATTGTTGCCAGGCTCAGAGAAAGGCCTTTGGCAGTGTGAAATAAGATGGAGCAAATCAGGTGAGAGACTTTGCTGACTGAGATTAAGATATATATCAGATATCTTGAGGAACTGTGGTGCAGAACCTAGCGGGGTAAAGGAAAGCCACTTTTTATAATTTTTCAACAATATCTACACCCTTACAGAGTTCACACACAGATGTGTGCACAGTGGCGTCATGACCTTCCAGCCTCTTGATCCCCCTTTCCCCATCCCTCCAAAGTCACCTCTGTAAAGCCCTCTCTGGCCTCCCTGGAAGGATAAGGTCTCCTTTCTGGTGGCACATAGTCCTTAGGTCACACCACTGTCGTATTACTTGCCCATAGCTAATGTGTGATGGGAGGACCTCTGCAGCAAACCCTGTTACTTCTATACCAGGCAACCAGTCCCTCAGTGTCCATAGTCAGGGTTTCTATTCCTGCACAAATATCATGACCAAGAAGCAAATTGGGGAGGAAAGGGTTTATTCAGCTTACACTTCCACATTGCTGTTCATCAGCAAAGGAAGTCAGGGCAGGGAATCACACAGGGCAGGAACCTGGAGGCAGGAGCTGATGCAGAGGCCATGGATGGATGTTACTTCCTGTCTTGCTTCCCCTGGCTTGCTCAGCTTGCTTTCTTATAGAACCCAAGTGTACCAGCCCAGGGATGGCACCACCCACAATGGTCTGGGTCCTACCCCCTTGATCACTAGTTGAGAAAATGCCTTACAGCTGGGTCTCATGGAGGCATTACCACAGAAGGCATTTCCGTGATAACTCCAGCTTGTGTCAAGTTGACCCACAAAACCAACCAGTACAATTGACTCCTTATCAACTTGACACACAAACACATCACTATTAATCCTCAACCCTTACTTTTTTATTCATCCCCAAGATCTAAGTAACTTTTAAGAATCACACAGTCTTTACATATTAGTTCAATCCATTTAAAATACCCAGTATCTTTTAAAATTCAAAGTCTTTCTAAAATTCCAAGTGTCTTAACTGCGAACTCCACTAAAATATACTTTCTTACTTCAAGAGAGAAAAATATCAGGGCACAGTCACAATCAAGCAAACTCAAACTCCAGCCATCCAACATCTGGGATCCACTCACAATCTTCTAGGCCTATCCAAGGGCTTGGGTCACTTCTCCAGCTCTGCCCTCTGTAGCACATGCCTTATCTTTTAGGCTCCAGCTGCCTGTTCTCCACTGCTGCTGCTGCTCTTGGCGGTCATCTCACGGTACTGATGTCTCCAAAGCATGGCTGTCTTCTGCTGCAGCTGGGCTTCACCAATATCCTCTCACAGACTCTCTTCATAGTGCCAAGCCTCAACTCTTTTGCATGACTGCTTCAGTCCTGGGCCATCAATTGCAACTGAGGGTGCATCTTCACCAGTGGCCTTCCATGGCCTCTCACAGTGCCCAGCCTCAGCTGCTCTTCACGATCCCTTCATGCCTTCAAAACCAGTACCACCTGGCTGACTCTTACACATACTACCAAAGTCCAGCCACAGCACAAGGTACAACCTTGGCTATCTCTGGAACATAGCCTCTTGAGATCTCAGAAAACATTTCCCAGAAGATTTCATATCAATGAGGCTGGTCTTTTCTTAATCACCACTAATTTCTTAGCTCCAGCTGACCAGCATCAATAGTCCCAGTAATGCAAAGGTTTCGCTTTAGTAGTTCTGGTATCTTGTTAATCACAGCTGATTTTTCAGTTCCAGCTAACCAAAACCATAGAATTGTCACAATCAAAATGGCAACATCCCTGACAAGAGTCTTTATTCCTCCCTCTGAAATTTCATAAGCCAGGCCTCTTATCTTCTGCACTGTTCTCAACATTATTTTCTAAGCTCCTACAGAACATCCCACAGAGCTCTTAACATCCCAATGGCTCTTCTAGCCCAATGTTCCAAAGTCCTTTCACAGTCCTCCCCAAAACATGGTCAGGCTGTCACAGGAATGCCCCACTTCTGGTACCAATTTGTCTTAGTCAAGGGTTCCTATTCCTGTACAAAACATCATAACCAAGAAGCAAGTTGAGGAGGAAAGGGTTTATTCAGCTTACACTTCCATGTTGCTGTTCATCACCAAAGGAAGTCAGAACTGGAACTGAAGCAGGTCATGAAGCAGGAGCTGATGCAGAGGTCATGGAGGGATGTTACTTACTGGCTTGCTCAGCTTGCTCTCTTGTAGAACCTTGTACCAGCCCAGGGATGGCACCTCCACAATGGTCTGGGTCCTCCCCCACTTGATCACTAGTTGAGAAAATGCTTTACAGCGGGATCTCATGAAGGCATTTCCATAACTGAGGCTCCTTTTCCTGTGATAACTCCAGCTTGTGTCAAGTTGACACACAAAACTAGCCAGTACAGTCTGTGAGTCTTTGAAAAGAAAACTTTGTATGCCTTCACTCAATTTTACAAGGAAGAGGGTGATGCTGGATTAGCAGAGAGAGGGGACATGTCCTGGATGGAGGGAAAGGGATTAAGAGAATAAACAGACAACATAATCATTGATGAGAGCCTGGAGGTGGAGGGCCTGCCTGGCTGGTGGGCGGTAACCAGCTGAGTTTCAGAGGACCCTCTGAAAAGGTGACCCTGGTGAGAAGGACGATGGTCACTCTGAAGCCCCAGAGAGCACACTCAGGCAGAGCACAGCCCATGCTGTGTGACTGTGTGGCACATTAGTGACTCACCAGGAGGTGAGCTGCCTGAAACAAGGAGGTAATTGAGACTTTGAGCTAGGTAAAAGCCAGGCTAGGACTGGGAATAACATTGTCTTCCAAGAGGCCTGCAGGAGAGTGGGCCATGAGTTATCAATGCAGTGACCATGCCAAGCCTATGTCCATGCAGATCTCATGCAGATCTCCCCATGATGTGAGAAGGTAAAGGCCTTTTCCCAGCATTTTGCAATTATCCCCACTCCAAGGCTTTTGTGTTCTTCTCAGACCTGCTTGATAAGTTTCTGTGCTTGAGATGGAATCTTCTCCGATGCCGGAGTGTGTCCCAACCTGCAGATGATCTGTGCTCACTCTCTGTACCGTGGGAGGAGAGAAGCTTCTATTAGTGGCAGCTGTTTGCTTTTTGAGATGTAGTCTCATGCATCCCATAGTCATCTGGAGCTGACTCGATAGAGGATGAGCTCATCTTCTTGTTCTACCTTTCCAAGCTACTTTACAGGTGGGATGGTTCGTATGTGCTCCACCCAGGGAGTGGTGGTATTAGAAGAAGTGGCCCTTTTGGAGTAGGTGTGGCCCTGTTGGAGTAGATGTGGTCCTGTTGGAGTAGGTGTGGTCTTTTTGGAGTAGGTGTGGCCCTTTTGGAGTAGGTGTGGCCTTTCTGGCGTAGGTGTGACCTTATTGGAGTAAGTGTGGTCCTGTTGGAGTAGATGTGGTCCTATTGGAGTAGGTGTGTCCTTGTGGGTATGGGTTTTAAGACCCTCATCCTAGTTGCCTGGAAGCCAGTCTTCTCCTAGCAGCCTTCAGATGAAGATGTAGAATTCTGCTCCTCCTTCACCAGGCCTGCCTGGATGCTGCCATGTTCCCACCTTGATGCTAATGGTCTGAATCTCTGAACCTGTAAGCCAGCCCTAATTAAATTATGTCCTTTATAAGAGTTGCCTTGGTCATGCTGTCTGTTCACAGCAGTAAAACCCTAACTAAGACAACAGATGTACACTCATGCCCAGTTTATGCAGTGCTGGGGACTGAACTTGCCACTTCCTGCATGGTAGGTAAGTGCTCTGCTGACTGAGTTACATCTGCAGTAAGACACAGTATTTACCATCATGGCATTTGCCATAGTATAAGAGAGACTGTGAGACTTTGGGGGCACTATCTGCAGGCCCTCACTTAAAAGCCCAACAGTTCACTGGGGAGATGGTCTTTGTTGTATGAAGGTTGTGTGAAGCCTCATGAATGAAGTGTGAAGCCTCAGGGATGAGAGAAGGTGAGAGTGGGGACATAGAAGAGAATTACCTTTAATGGCAGAGAGGGTATCTGTCCTCTGAGGCACTTTAAGGGCTTAGCAGAGGAGGGGGCAAGTGACCTGAAGAGCTCATCCGTCAACACTGTGGCGGCATCAGAGAAGCCCAGTTCTTGCTCTGGGGAGCAGGGATGTTGTGGCAATGAGGCACAGCAGAACCTATTTGGGTGCTGAATCTGAGAACAGGATGGGGTGGGAGGGTGGGCAGGTGTTGGCTGTAGGTAGAAATGCATGCTGGGACAGAAGGACATTAAGAAGGGGAGGTGTGAGTCCGATTTGGGTCATGGTGGCTATGATTGGTAGGCCAACATTCTGCCTTTCTGAGTTCCTGCAAGGGCTGGGGAGGAGGGTGACAGTCCTTGATGTCAGAACGACATGGGGGTGTGTAATGGCTACTCCTGGTTGTTAATCTAACTTTATCTGGAATGAAACTACAATCCAGAATTGGAGGACTCGCCTGTGACCCAGCTCTTGAGGCTGGAAGACACAAGTTTTTGACCCGGATCTTGGTGTGGAGATCGAGAGGCAAAGTGGCCATGACAGCTTAGGCCCAGGTAAGGTGGTACACACCTTTAATCCCAGGAGACAAAGGTAAGGAGATCTCTGAGTTCAAGGTCAGCCTGGGACAAAGCAATCTGGGCCACACCTGGAGATCTACATGAGGACATTTAGAAGGAAGATTCACTCTTCTTCAGTAGCTTGCATTTACTTGCCAGCACATCTGTTGGAATCTACTTCCACAGAAGACCAGCTGAATCAACTAGCCTCATGGGACGCAACTACTAGGTTCTTGGATTTCCCATTCACAGCTCACCATTGTTGGGGAGCTGGACTACAGACTGTAAGCCATTACAATACATTACCTCAATCTAGAGAGACATTCCATAAGTTCATTGACTCTACAGAACCCTGACTAATATAGGGTGTGACGGACTGTTGGGAAGTGATTCAGGAAGCAGAGCCCCACAGGGTGCATGGCACTGGATGACCTGGCCCTCACCATTGGCAATGGGAAAAATCACATGTTGGGCAGTCCAAACCTCTCCCTGCTGGTGGGAATATAGCAAGGTGCCAACAACTTAGAAAGCCCTTTCCTAACTGCACAGACAGCTTATCACCTCACCCGACTGTGCCACTCCTAGATGTTGGCTCAGGAGAAATGGAAACTGTCCACGAATATTCACAGAGGCATTCTTTTGCCAGCACATTCTATTCACAATCACCAAATGTGGGGACACTCCAGATGATCATCCACTACTGGGTGATGTATAAACCAAAGTAGAAAGTCTATGCAGGGAATGTTCCAGCCGTGGAAAGGAATGTTTGATTCATGCCTGCTCTAGCACGGGTGAACAGGAATGGGATGCTCCCTGGAAAAACCATTCACAAAGGGGCAGAGGCTATGATTCATTTACAGGGAATGAATTCCCAAAGAGGGCTCTCTGTAGAAACGAAAGTAGATTCCAGAACTCCAGGGGCCTGGGGTGATGTTGTTCATGGACTAAGGGACTTGAGGGAAATGGCTGAAGGCAAGGAGTTTCCTTTTGGAAGCGGCGAAGTGTTCTGAAACTGTCTGCGGGAGCACATTATCTGAACAAACAAAAACAACCCCAGAATTATACACTTCCAAAGGGCAGAGAGTTAACTGCTCAAAGCAGTTTTCGAAAAGCCCTTTCAAAAGCACAAGCCTGGGTGTGGGGGATGGAAAGGGAAGAGAAAGCCACTGGGGTGTTGCTGCAGCATTGTGGGTGCAGGAGCCCACAGTTCTGCTCCAGGGTGGGGCACAGCAGGAGGGACAGCCTGAGGGCACAGCCAAGGAAAGGGAGGGGGAGGGGCATCTGTGCTTCACTTGAAGACCAGGAGCAGATTCCTTCTCACCGGTGCCTTCTAGGGTCAGAGGATACTGCGCTCTGTATCTAGTCAGGTTTGAGCTTTGAAAGCTGCAGTAGCACACTGAAGAGCTGAAAGAGAACAGCTCAGCCCAGCATGTCTGCCTCGGGACAGAAACTCCATCTTTCCCTCGCTGCTCTCAGCTGCACATCTGAGATCACAGCGCCATGGATTTCTTTAAAAAACATTTGTGCTTCGAAAGCAGCAACAACAAAAACAGTTACTGTAAAAACCGTTGTGCCTGTCAAGCCTTTGGCAGATGCTGAATGCTAATGAAATGGCCATGCCAAGGTCACAGAGGCTCGTGTCTCATGAGACACTTTATAGGAAAAGAAAATGTTAACAGAAAGCCAACCCCATAAAGAAGACACTTGAAGGGGCGGGCAGGGACTCCCCTGGTGTTTCCTACTTGGCAAGCATTCCTGTGGAGACATGGCTCTGTCAGTCACGTGAGGAGCTTTCCTCCGGTCAAAGCTGAGCTGGCTTCAGATCTGAGCTGCTTTCTCTCCCTGAGGTAGTGATCAATAGGTGTGTCAGATGCCCATGGTGCCAGGAGAGTGTGGAAAACAGCAAAGCTGACTCTCTAGGAGCAGAAGATGGGCTCCTTTGAGGTTGGGCAGGTGATGTTTGCCCCAGCCTTGCTGCGGGGCTCCCCCCCATATCGATTTCCAGCATGACAAGTGACAATAAAGACAGAACTGAGGTGTAAAATTCTCTAATGTTAAGTCCAGCAAGGGCATTCAGGTTTGCTAACCTGCTAACATCTGGATGAGCCTAGCTGCTAACATCTGGATGAGTCTATCTGTAAAGCACACCACAAATACGGACGGGATGAGGCAGCACTCTGCTGTCTGCTCCGTGTCATGCTCTCCTGCCACCTCTGCTGGGCTCTTCTGCTTTCCCAGGGCACCTTGTCCGTTTCCTTGGGATGTCGACACATCATCAGCATAGCCCAGGAGTGGAAGCCACGCATCCATCGGAATGAGAACATCAGATATATGAATGGGAATTTGTAGGGAGCCTGGGAATGAGGATGCGGAATGAAGGAAGCATCAGGACACACAGGTTAACTCCCCAGCAAGGCTGGATGGAGTTACAAGGTTGGATGCACGCAGGCTCCCATAGCTGAGAAATGGGCCTCAGTCTCCTGGGGCAGGTGGAAGCCTTGGAACCCTTCTTGGGGCTCAGGAGTTGAGGGCACAGAGAAGGAGCTGAACTTTGGCTACCTAGGCAGAATGAGGGAAGTCTCGGGTACCTCTGGATGCCCTTGTAAAATGGGCAGGAGAAAACCTTGGGGCCCAACCTGTGCGAGAGGCTGGAAGGGAGGGCACCTGTCAGCCGCGTGTGGAGAAGAGAGGACAAATCCCTAGGGCCGGAAAGGTGGTGCACCCAGGGGCCGGGTGTAGAGAAGAGAGAAGCTTGTGCCTGCTGCAGCTGCCATCTTCTGCAGGGAGTGAAGCAAGGGAAAAGGGCAGGCTCCAGGCTCGGTGGTGGCAGCACTGAGCGCCAGGAATGAGGCTAAGGGATCCGACTTGGTTTCTTTAGCTCCTCACTTCACTTTTGAGTGGGCCAGCAGGCAGAGCCTGTGCCAGAAAGCCCTGCTCTAGGTGGGATTATCCCCACCTAGCCCCATAAGGAAACCAAACCAGAAATGCAAACTGGGACCCAGCTCTCAGTTACGGTCTCCTCACCAACGCTGTTGTGTTGTAGGATAGACAGCACACTGACTATCTGGACCAAACTGTAGGCTTTAAAAAGAAATTTTTTTTCTCAGCCTACTTTTAACGGTGGTTCTTAAATGTTTTAACCTCCTTTCTAGCCCACCACCCACCAGAGGTAGGGGAAAAGAAAGGATACGGGGGTGGGGGGGTGCGGGGGGTGCGGGTGTGCGGGGGAGTGGACCTGTTTAGAAATGGTTCTTTGAAGTAAACCCCAACTGCTCTATCAGGAAATCGGCAGTTCAGCTCACAGGTTAACAGCGGCAGCTCAAAGAACTCGCAAACACTTCAAGAATACACCAGCCATCGAGGACGGTAGAGTCCGGAGAGCAGCACAAGTCTACAGCAGTGGCGCATCCTAGCAGAGACAGCGAGGCCTTGGCAAAAGTCAGCAGGAGGAAGAGCAGGAGAAATTCTTGACTGTACTTCTCTCGACAGAGCGAAGATCAGCAAAGACCAAGAAGCGCTGTAGAGCAAGCAAGCCCCTGACACTTCCTGTTGAGCCCCGTGTATACTTGCTCCAAAAATCACCTGTCCTCCCCGGGGCTCGTCTCTCATCAGCAGAACGAGCACAGAAGATCCACTCTTACTGTGGGCATCACAGTTGAATCTTCCCAGTATTCTGGATAAACCAAAGAGGCAGGAAAAAAATGGCCCAGATACAGAGAGCATAATCTCCTGGACCAGGGAGAAGGCACTGGGTGAGAAGGAATCTGGTCCAGTCTTTGAGTGAAGCATAGATGGCCCCCACCCTTCCCTGGCTGTCCCTCTGGAGCAGAACAGTGGGCTCCTGTGCCCACAATGCTGCAGCGACAGCCCAGCAGGTTTCTCTTCCCTTTCCCATCCCCTACATTCAGGCTGTGCCTTTCTTGTCCAATCTTCTTCGAAAACCTTCCTCACCTGTCTCCTGGCTGCCCTGCTGGATGACAGCCGCGTGTGATGATCCTAGGCACAGCCCAGACCTGAGAGCAGCTGGATGTTTGGGGCTGTTTAGGACCTTCAGCAGGTCACCCTAGGAACCTAGGAACTCGAACGTGTTGTTTCACCCTCTCAGGGGGCAGATGCGTTGGTTTTCTGTAGCAGCACACAGAGCACAAACATGGCAGTATACAGAGCCAACATGTTTCATCACACAGGGCAGCCTGAGGCCCAGGGCTGAAGAGAAACTTCTGCAGGCTGCAATAGCTCATCTACTCCCTGGTGGCTCCTTTCCACTGACTGCCGGGCTGCTTCCAGCTTTGTCTTCACATCTTCCTCGATTCTGACTCTCACCCTCCTCCAGTGACCCTGAGAGGACAATGGAGCTGTCCAGAATAAGGCTCCATCTTGAGGCTCCACCTCGAGGTCTTAGATTTCATCAAACCCGTAGTTTCTGTTGCTAGCGAGGTGGGTTGGCATTTACTAGGACATCCTCAGGAACACTAGGCAGGTACAGGTCATCAGGCCTCCACACGTGACAGCCACAGTGTACAGGTTTGACCTGTTCATAGTCTCAAGAGGAGCTTGTAAGATATCTTTTCAGATTGGTCCTTACTACTAAGTAAGTAGTCTGGTTCTTGGTCACCTGGAAATGATACCACTTCCTAGGGTCTCTCATTGGTAAATAAAGCCTGTGTTAGCTAGGTTTTCACTGCTGTGAAAAGACACCATGACCACAGTCCCTCATAAAGGAAAACCTTTAGCTGGGGCTAGCTTGCAGTTTCAGAGGTTTACTCCACTGTCATCATGGTGGAAAGTGTCACAGCATTCAGGCACACAGGGTGCTGGAGAGGTAGCTGAGAGTTCTACATCTTGATCTGCAGGCAGAAGGGAGGAGTCTGTGTTTGGATTCAGTATGAGCATAGGAGACCTCAAAGCCCACCCTCACAGAGACACACCTCTTCCAACAAGGCCACACCTCTCCAACAAGCCCATACCTCCTCAACAAGTCCTCACCTCTTCCAACAAGCCCTCACCTCCTCCAACAAGCCCTCACCTCCTCCAACAAGCCCTCATGTCCTCCAACAAGCCCTCACCTCTTCCAACAAGCCCTCACCTCCTCCAACAAGCCCTCATGTCCTCCAACAAGCCCCTACCTCCTAAGAGTGACACTATGGGCCAAGTACTCAAACACATGGGAGTCTATGGGAGCCATACCTGTTCAAACCACCAGAGAGCCCCAGCCTGACCCTGAGTCACTGATGTGAGATCTCCTGTAGACTCCTAATGTACCTCACACCTTACACTCGCAGTTGCTTCAGCCCATCCTGAGAACGTCTGCTTCCTTCTTTTATCCTCAGACCAAGACCAGTCCTGGAGAAAGCAGGTCAGTCCATCCCTCCAGCTCTTTATTCCTCCGAAGCACCAGCTCCTTGGCTATTTTAAGCCTCCCACCCCCAGTTGCTTGACCACCTCTCTCCTTTTCATTTATGGCTTCTCTTTGTCCCCTTCACCTTTCTCTTTTTAAGTAAAAAAAAAAAATTACAGAAAATATACTGCTTCGCCCCCTACTGAAGTGGGAAGAAAAAAGAACCCACACAAATAAGATGTTAGGAAGCTCAAGTGGGCAATTTGAGCCCATTTAGTGTGAACTCTCTCATTTTTGGGCCCACACAGCCCGCTCCCTGCAAGGGCTTCTTTATTTCTGAGGTCCCTGCTGGGCCCCATGTGAAATGCAGATGCAGCCTGAGCGACCCCAAAGGGGATCAAACATCTTTTATCGATGCACGCCTTATTTCAGCCCGCTGCTCACAATGACAAGAAAGAGAGGGAGCTTGGGAGAGACATAAAGAAACAAGAAAGAACATAAATCACAGGGTGGGTACTAGATGGATATTTTTACCCAAGTCTTGTTTGTGTGGCTATTCTGGGTTCTGCTTGTGGTTGAGGATTCTGGGTCTTCTATTTGTCCCGGGGCTGGAAGGTACCTGCAGTCTAATATGGTCGTGAGTTCCCAAGTAGGAATGCAGGGATAATCTCTCTCAAAAGAGAATTGGCAAAGCAGCGCTGAATTATTTCACGTATGACTTACATCTCTTCTGCCTTGGCCGGTATGAACTTGGGAAACAGTGGTCCCTCAACAGCCCCAAGCATGCTTATGCAGTCAGAGGCAGATGGCCACAAGGGGGCGGTGTCTGGCTTCTCAGACTCTCGCCCTTGGTGACTGTCTCTGGCTTCCTTCAGGTAAATTGTCCCCTTGACATTTGCCTAGTCCTTCCGCAAACCTTACCGAATCCACCAATCATGCTAAAGACCAGCAAGGCTGTGTGCCGCTGGATTCTGGATTCGATGAGAAAGAAACGACGACCCTGGGGCTGCTCAGCCACAGGCAAATCCTGTATGTGCTGCAGCCCTCCAAGGTCTGTGCTGTGTGAAGTTTTAGCTCCTGGGGTTTGGAACACTAACCTGGGAAGATGGGGATCTTTTCTTTTTGGACTTTCCTGTTTGATTCAGAGCCAGGGTAGGGTAACAGGGAGGTGCCACCCCTCCCTCAAGCACAGCAACATCCTTCAGAGTTTGGGTACACATTCCTGTGATCGTTTCCATTTTGGAGAACATTGATCCTTTTACACCCAAACTAGTTTTATTTTCTGTTCCTCTTCTCCTGATGCTATAGGCAGACGACTCAGGGCTCAGGAGCATCTTCAACACTGAGTGGCAGGCCTGGGACCATCAGCTGGTGACTTGGCAAACATTTCATTACTTAGAGCAAACAAGATGGAAGAAAAACCAATTATCAGAGAAAGATGCTCTTTAGCAGCTGGGAACTGGGTTCCCAAAGAGTCAATTGATTTCCTACTGAAATGCTGAGTGTGGGGGTATCCCAGACCGAGAGGCACCATGATGGTCCTGCTTGTTCTTCCTTCTCCCATTAACAAGTCATACTGTTCTGAGCCGCTGACAGTACCTGGTATTCACAGGTTTGGGGACTGGCCATGAATGCTGTCATGGGGGTTGCAGCACCCCAATACAAGCCTTCTTGTAAGATGGAGTCAGGTAGAACCTGGAGTGCAGGTTGGAGGTGGTGGGGCACTAAGAATGGGCAGTGCTCCAGTGAGAGGGCGATTTACATGTCTCAGAGCAGTGGAGAGGGGAGCAGGAGGAACAAGTGGGAGGAGGGAGGAGAAGGAGGAGGAGGAAGGGGACAAGGGAGGGAGAGAGGAAGGGAAGGGGAGGGAGAGAGGGGAGGGCCTTGCTCTGCAGGTCAAGCCAGGATGTAGATGTGGGAACAAATTTCTGTGCTGGCAACAATGCCTAGAATGTGCTGGGACTGAGGAAGGTGGGAGGGGAGACTGGTGAGGACCAGGCAGGTGTGGGAGTGATGCAGCCAGAAGCCAGGTGTCCTAGTTTCACTTCTGTTGCTGTGACAAAAATCAGCACAGGGATGAAAGTCTTTAATTTCAAGTTACATCCATTATTGCAGGGAAGTCAAGGCAGGACTAGTCATAGCACACACACAGCTGAGAAAAAATGAGACCCAAAGAGAGCAAATGCATCCTTGCTTTGTGCTTAGCCAGCTCTCTTTTCTCTTATATTGCTCAGGACTCTGCTTAGGGAATGCTGCTGCCCACAGTGGGCTGACCTGTTTACATCAATTAACAACCAAGACAATTCCCCACAGACTAACTGGATCTAGATCACTCCTCTCAATATTGGGGCGCCTACTTTTGTTAATTCATACCTTATTTCCTGAGACAGGGTATCTTCTTAAACCTGGAGCTCACCCTTCTGATTGGACTGGCTGGCCAGCAAGCTTCAGGATCCTCTTTATCCCTCTACTCCAGTGCTGGGATTTCAGGTGCATGGGTATAGACGGCTTTTTACATGGGTGTGGAGAACTCTTGTTTTTATACTACTGCAGTAGACATTTTTCCTACTTGGCCACCTCCCCAGCCCTGATTGGGAGAGGGGACAAGGGATATGTCGAGGATTCAACTCAGGTCTTGTTTGTTTGACTGAGCCATATACCGAGCCAGTTCCTATTGTTTGAATTTAATCAGTTAGTAGTGTTTGTTAGAGCAACCTGAGGGAACTAGCACTATACCAAGGGCACAGTGATAACTGACCAAGGGACTGTACAAAAATCTGTATTTTCCCATTACTACATTTCCTTACTTACCAGGTGGGTCCCTTGATACCCTCTGGCAGTTAGTGCCTAGGGCTGCTATGGGAACTGACATTATCTGACAAGATCCTGGTATGAATGACAGTTCTGAAGTACTGTCACAGAGGGGATTCCTCTGGGGCAGAGGAAATTCTCTTCCTTTTTCCTCTCCTCCTCTCCCCTCACTTTCCCCTTCTCCCCTCTCCTCTTTTCCCCTTCCTTTTCTCCCCTCCCTGCTTCCTTTCCCCTCCACCTCCCCTTCCCTTCTTTTTCTCCTTTCCTTTCCTTTCCTCCTCTTCTCCCCACTTCCTTTTCTCCCCTTTTCCCTTCCCCTTTTCTCTCCTCCCCTCCCCTTCTTTTCCCTTCTTCCTCCCTCCCCTTCCTTTCCCCCTTCTCCTTCTCCCTTCTTCCCTTCCCTCTCCTCTCCTCTTCTCCCTCCCCTTACTGAGGGAAGAGACACTATTCACTATATAAGCACTAGGATAACACATTAACCCGAACTTTGCAGTTTAAAATATTGGAATTTGTTCTCTGTGTTCTCTGTGTTCTTAATAACAGAAGCCTGAAGTTGAGATATCATCATAGCCAGTCCCTTCTGGATACACAAGGCAGCAGTCATGGTTGCCTCTTTACTAGCCTTCAGTGCTCAGTCATCTTTTGTAGCCCTTGGCTCGTGGACTCAACTTTTTCAGAGCCTGTAAGCTTCAAGGGCAGTCTACCCTGCGTGTCTACTTTCTAAGCCTCACCTTGAGTCTACCTTTGAAAGACACTGGCTACTGGACTATGGCTCCAGCCTGTACCAAGCATTATCTCATCAGGAATTACTTAACATATCTGTGAAGGTGAATGGGGTATGACCAGATGGTGTGACCAGAGTCAATGGGCCCCCATTTCTGCTCCCAGCTTTACGGTGAGGACCACAGAGTCTGAACTTATTTTCTATGTTGTAATACTCTTCTGAAAGTGAGGCCTCAAGTTTATTTTCCTTGTTGTAGAGTTTCCTTTCCTCAGTTGGAGATATCAAATTCAGCTTCTTGGAAAGTCTCCCTGAGCCAGAATGGAAGTGTGGATAAGTTAGCTGGGAGCTGAGGCATTAGCAGAGAGCTGGGGCAGTAATCAATGACCATTGACCGGGAGCACCCCAGTGACCATCGAGGCTCTTCCAAGTGCCTTCACTTAACACACAATCGACAGGGATATTAGAAGCCAAACGCTTGCTTTGCTTCCTGTGATAGAAAACATTTTGACAAACTTGGTCTTCATTTCTGACAACTGGATATGGAGATGTCTAACCAGATGTCAAAATGTCAAAATGTCCAGAGCTCTTGGACACAAGTGGCAGAGGACATAAGACCCCTAGCAGGTGAATTCCAAGGTCCCCAGGAGACTCTGTCACAGAGAAGCGGGGAGAAGGACCAGGAAGCAGCACAGGGAAGTGTGTGCTATGTTGGAAAGTAATATTTTGTGGGAAAGCAACTCTTATGTAGTTCAGAAGCTAAATCCAGAAGACAGCCTCTGGAATGTGGGTGGTCCAGAGGAATAATATATAGGAATATATATTATGAAAATGCCATAATGAACCCATTGCTTTGTTTGATTATGGAAACATTCATGGGAAGCACACAAGTCATGTGTGCACCTGTGTATCTCATAGTGTTTGATCAAAGTGAGAACTTCTAACGGCTAGTTGCTGCTATTTGAAAAGGTGTGTAACTTTGGAAAGTTTTAGCTTGGCATGTCCCCTAGAATTAAAATGAGATGTGGCTTTTGGATTGACATGATGTAACATTTTAGTGACAAGGGAAAGTAATTGATCACATTTAAGTAGAATCAGATTAGAAAAATCAATTACACTTAATATCTGTTCCTGTCTCTAAGCCTATGTGCTATTGTGACCACAAGTCCCTCTCTGTGCTGTCCATGGAGGTGAGAAAAGACAGGTCTGAGGTAGTAGCAAATACAGGAAAGGAAAATAAAAGGAAATGCTCACACGTGTTGCTTAGAATACTTCAGTTTGATGCTCAAAATTATAGGAAGTAATTGCTCCAAATTACTCAAAAAGCCTTTTTAAAGTGACCAGAAACAGGTTTTAAAAGTTATTCTTTACCCAGGAGCCCATGGCAGGAGGATGCAGTAAGGTGAAGGGCGGTCTGGGCTACATTCAGGCAGCCACAGACAGACAGGTCCGTCTCAAAAGTAGACATTGTTTCAGAACTGTCCAGGTTGCCACAGCACAAATCCCCCCCCCCCAGACCACTGTTGTATGTTACATACATAACCGTTCCCTGAAACAAAGTAACAGCCACACAGTTCACCTCCACTTGGCAAAGAGCTTGAGTGTAGATCTGCCTTGATCCTTCTTCTACTTTTCCTGTTATTAGTGAGATGGGACCTGTGCTCTGACGGGAGAACAGACTTACACAGTACATTGAGGCAATCATGGAAGGCTCTAGAACATCTCTCTGTATTATATCATTCCCCAGCACCCAAATGACACCAAACACACCTGAAATTGTTATCAGAGCCCAGATTCCATACTCTTGCCTCAAGAAAGTGGTGTCTCCGGATTTAGGGATGCCAGTTACCACCTGCCAACTTTCGGATACAACTACAGCTGGCCTGCTTCTGACGTGTGTGACATTGTGTGCTTGTCCTCTGCCCATCCCTCTACCCTCTAGGGATCGCTGCCAGCACTTGTTGATCTGTGTCTTGTGCCTCGGATAAAGACTGCAGCAAGAAGAGAGTAGCGTGGTTGCAGCAGCCATCATGGGCACCTCCTTGGCTGCACCCAGTCCTTTATGAGCTCCTCTCTTCCCACAGACTGATGGTTTTGTCACAGCAGTCCTCAAGAAAAGACACTCATGCCAAATTTTCAATTTGGAAAGCATGAACCTGAGTGTTGGGGGCTCCGTTCCCTAACATCGGTGCACAGAAGGGGAAGGCAGGTTGTGTGACTCCACAACGCATGCCCAGCCGACCCCAAACCCATGCTTTTAGAGCTTAAAAGAAAAAAGAGCTCATTATTAGGAAAAAACAACCTACTATGAATATTTTTAAGAACTGAGAAACCCCTCTGTTAAAGAGCTTAAAATAGAACCTAACTTGACTTACGTATCAATGTAAAAAAGAAAAAAAAAGAGTTGAAGTGCCTTTTAAATAAATTATGCTTAAGATATTTTTAAATTGCCACTTTTGGAATTGCCGTGCCCTAGGTCTGTGTAATTCGGTGCTGTTGTAGGCTATGTCTAGTGCTGAGCACAATATTCCAATTATGTTGAGAAACTGTATGAAGCTCTTCAGCAAAAATGTCTACACATCTTTACAATGAGAGTGCAGTGGAAGGAAAAAGACTTCCATCTCACATGGATGTGTGATTAGATTTTGTTCTGTTACATTCCATTGATTTGTAAGGAGCAGACCCATACGTGCTTGAGAATTTCCATTTAGCAAGCCATGGTGAAGTCAAAGCACAGAAAACCCAAGGGCATGACACGGCAGAAATCTGCTCCAACGCTTTTCAGAGGATGACACACAGGGAAAACCCTGGAGATCCCAACTGTCACCAGGCAGAGAGCACCGGGGGCACAGCAGATGTTCCCTGAGAAGGCATTTCCTTTATTGGTTTCAAAAGCTTGCTTTCCAAAAATCGTTATTTTTCCCACGAGGGTGGAGTAGCTTTATAGACTTGTGCACTTGCTACTTTCCAAAGACAAATCCTTTCTTCCTCTGCATTGTACGGATGTGTACACTTTGTTTTTCTGAGGACTACCACAGAACACATTTGAAAAGTGTAATCACTAAAATGTCAGAGTGAATTATGGGGCTGGTTTAAAAGTTCACAGCAATCTATGACATTTAGCCAGCACCCCATCCTACCATTGTCCAAACTGCAACACTGTTTGCCACGTAAAGTCATACAGTTTCAAACTAAGCAACAAGGTTACAGCAGCCCTGATTTTCCCAGAGCTCATATTGTTACCAGTCATTGCCAAGATCTAGAGGCACAAAATGGCTGCAGGTCTACCAAGTGGGGCCATCCTACCTCTTCCTGGGAACTGGCAAAGGGCTCTACTTCTAACTGTGCATTCCTTGGAGACCCATTAGGCTTGACCCCTGTCCTACTTAGGGTTACTATTGTAGTAAAACATCATGACCAAAAAGCAAGTTGGGAAGGAAAGGATTTATTTGGTTTACACTTTCACATTTGCTGTTCATCGCCAAAGGAATTCAGGACAGGAACTCAAGCAGGGCAGGAACCTGGAGGCAGGAGCTGATGCAAAGGCCATAAAGGGGTGCTCCTCGTGACTTGTTCAGCCTGCTTTTTTAAATGGAACCTAGGAACACCAACCCAGGGATGGCTCCACCCACAATGGACCTTCCCTTCCCTTATCAATCCCTAATTAAGAAAATATCTTACAGGCTGTGTGTAGCCTGAACATGCGGAGATACTTTTTAAATTGAGGTTCTCTCCTCTTTTACGACTTTAGCTTGTGTCAGGTTGACACAAAACCATCCGGAACACCCCCCAGTCCATTCTGCTTTTGAATAGATTGCTGCAACCTGGACTACAATCTTGCCTCCTCCTGGTTTGTTGAAGGCTCCAATTTCATCTGTTTGATCAGCACATTTAGCTCCCATGTTTGCTCAAAAGAAGCAAGCAAGCCTCACTCATTGCTTTCCCAAGTGCCAACACTTTTTGGCTTTCCTAGTTCATCAGTCACATGTTGGGGGTCAGATGGGTCCTAGGGTTTAATGATAGCTAATACCATGTAAACAAAAGGCTGTAAAAACAGTGAGGCAGAACATAGTAAAAAATAAGTAGGTAAATCTCTAGATAATAATAAATAATAATAGATAATAATAGTTAATAGATTATAATAACAGATAATAATAAATCTAGATAATAAATCTCTAAATAATGCCTCTAGATCTTGGACAAGTAAGTAAGCAAGTAAGTAAGTAAGTAAGTAAGTAAGTAAGTAAGTAAGTAAGTAAATAACCATGATTACAAGCCAGTCACAGTGGCTTTCCAAAGCCGCAGTTGTGGAGGCTCCATCCACATACCTACTGCTTTAGATTGGAGCAGATTAACCTGGGTGTTTCCCAGACACCATGGAGGACTGGTGCTGCATTGTCTAATGTTAGAAGAAAAGTATGTGCCATGTGAACTGTCTCATGAGAAGCACCACAAAGTTATGGAAAGCCATGCAGGATGGTCTCGGCTTGGCCAGTCTAAGTCACTTATTCTCTGGCCTTGGCTCCTTCTCCGTTGAGTGCATCAAGGGGATTCTGTGCATTCACACGGTTGGCACATGATTCCTAGGTTCCCACAGAGCTAATTCCACTAAAATTCTTCACACCCTCAGAAGGGCTCGGCTAACATGCTGACGTGTAATTTCTACACACAGGGCGGCTTCCATGGGTGCTGGGCAGTCGGATTGAGTTGTGTCCTTCCTCTGAGATGAGGCCTATAAATGGGTCCTTGAATGAGAAGAGCCAGGAACCATGAGCACCCAGTATGGGGGCAGTGAGGATATGGACCCCAGTATTGATGGGAGTAGGCATAGCCTTCTCTCCTTCACTTAGCCACATTCTCAATCAAAGCCTCCTGTTGAGGAAGTGTCTGGCTTGGACAAATGATGAAAACTTGAGTGATGTGATCTGCGACAGCTTTACTTCTTTTTATGAATTACCCTCATGCTCTCAGACTCCCATTTGCCCCATGTGTGAGAGGACACTGATGTCACGGAGAGGCACCGGGTCTGATTTGATGCACAGGATTGGCTGTAAATGAAGGAATGGGAGCATAGGGTAGTTATAATTTAATTACCGTGCTTGCTAATCGTGTTCTGTTTACAGCATGTCACTGCACGATAAACTTACCAAATGCAGTGACATGGGTCGTTCAAGTGCACATGATAGTCTTTGGTCTCAAAAGTGCTGCCTTTCCAACCTTTGTGTCAACATGGCACGTATCTAGTTAAGAGATTGCATCCAATGAAAACCCAGGTTGAGGCCAGTGAATGAACCCATCAGAATTACATGAATAGATGGGGTTTTCCTCTTGCAACCCAAGGTATTTTTCACTGGTTTATAGGCTTGTTTCTCCAACAGCAGTGAGGTCCAATTTTATAGATAGTGTGCACATGGAAACTGAACAATTGAGAGCTAAAGTTTGGATCATAAAATGATGAACGTTTATGAACATGGCTCTTACAGGACTATCACCTGTGTAGCTGGAGTGGTGGTTGGTGTAGAAACAGGGCTTACTCAGGGTGTTCTTAGCCAGCGACCCTTCATCTTCTACAAAGTTACCTGATGGATTACTCGAGGTCCCAGAATGGTGTCTGCAGGCTGTGGTGGGTATTCAGGATGCTTTGCCGCAGAAGGGGTTCTTCCCTGTGAGGAAGCTCACTTGTCTCTGTGTTTTGTTCTCGTGGCTTTGTGACCTCTGGCTTGATTTGACTTCTAGCTGGTAAGGGTAGATGACGGGAGATGAGAGTTTCTGCCCACTGTCCAGTTACCTACTTTTGCCTGAAGGGAGATAGATTTCTTAGCTTTGTGGAAATGAGATTCGAGGAGCACTCTAGGTCTGGAGTGAGCTTTCTCCTCACACTGGGCTCTGGAACAGACATGACCTTAGGAAGGGCCCTGTGAGGACCAACCAGGACACAGCCGTGTGGTTGGCATGTAGTAGGCATGGTGCATCTATACTGGTCTGCCATGGTACAGTCCATAGGGAAGGTGGCTTCTGGTTGACAGAGCCATAGCAATATTTGTGTTTTAAGGGCTCCCCTATTGCTTTTAAAATTTTTAGAAATCACCCATTTCATTCAACCTTTTAAAATTTTTATTTAAAAACTCCTTTTGGCGCGTGTGGCATTGCACACTCATGTGGAGTCCAGAGCCCAGTGTTTGGTGTCTGCTCTTGGTTGATGTTCACCTCATTGTTTTGTGACAGGTCTCTCGGTGAACACAAAGTTCAATGATTAATTGGCTACACTGGCTGGCCACTGAGCCCCGGGGATCTTCTGTGTCACCTCCACTCCCTCCTAGGCTGTAGTTATAGGCACACACTACCACACGTGGCTTTTCACATAGGCTCTGAAGATCTGGATGAGGTCTTCCAACTTGCAGGCAGTCAGGAGACCGAACCATCCCTCTAGCTGAAAATTGCATTTCTTAAAGCAAATAATTGATTTGTTCCACACATGTATGCAAAATAATAGAAATACCGTGCAAAATAAACTAAACTCCAGGCACTAGAAAGAGTAAAATGTGGTGTAACGCCTTCCCTCTTGGTGGATGGCAGTCACAGGGCCACTGGAGCGATACCAAGTCTTCTGGCTGTACTTCTGGTAAAGCCCACCCTGGAATAACGAGAGAAAAGTTCTTCCCTCCGCTAGCAGATAAAATGCACCTGCATCCTCTTTTCTCCTGAATGTGTTGGTTGCTATAGGAGATTACCTAGAGATTGGCCCCCCTAGATATCTGAGGAAGTTTGTGTCCTGAGTTCTCAAGGTCCAAAGCTGAAGGCACATTGGAACAGCCGACAGCCGCAGATACAAAGGCCAGTCAGTACTCAGGACAGAGAACTGCACATGCTTACTGCCATCCAGTTTGGTGGTCGATGACTGCATTGGGGGAACTTGAATGGGCAAATTCTTTTTAATATCTTGTCCTTTGAGCCTAGCAGCTGCTTTGTGTGTATCTGGGGAGAGTAAGAAAGTATCAGAGGCTGGAAATGTAGCTGAGTTGGTACAGTGCTTGCCTAGCATCCAGGAAACGGTGTCCAAGCCCCAGCTCTGAATGCACTGGGCAAAGTGGTGCGTGTCTACAGTCCTAGCACTTGGGAGTGGAGGCAGGAAGATTGGGAGATCGAGACCAGCTCAGCTACGTAACGAGACTGAGGCCAGCTAGGAATACACTAGACCCTGTCTCAAAAGAAACAGTGATAAGAAGTGACTGGCTATACTTGGTTGGCCTCCACACACACTTGGAAGACCCCTTGTCCTTTGAGGTGAGGTTTTCTGGGTCCCTAAACATCCTTGAACAAGGAGAAGCCTCCACTGCCCAAGTAATTGCACGGAGTTAGCCAAGAAGCCAGCTTTCCCTTCATAGCAGAAAACCAACATTTGAGCATGGCCAGCTGTGCTTTCTGGTAGGTTCTAGTCAGCTTCAGTCCACCAGGTGTTTGTAAGAGTGTGGGCTCCCGCCTGTAACATGCTTCCCGTGACATGTGTGTGTTGGTGTCGGCCCTGCCTGAATTATTAACACTTCAAATGCAGATGAAATATTTCCAGTGGGGCTGGGGAGTTGGGTCTGTAGTTAATAGCACCAGATGCTCTTCCAGGGGATCTGGATTCGATTCTCAGCACCTGCATGGTGGCTCACAAACATCTGTGATCCCAGTTCCAGAAGATTCGATGCCCTGTAATGGTTTCTGAAGGCACCAGGCATGCATGTGGTCCACAGACATACATGCAGGCAAACCATCTACATTTATTAAAAAATAAAGGAAAAAAGATATATAGACAGACAGACGGACTGGAAGAAAGGAAGGAAGGAAGGAAGTTAAGAAGAAAGAGACAGACTTCCAGTAGAAGCCTAGCCCACCATGATTGATTCTCAAGTCTGGGTGTCAGGTATGCATGGTTTTATTTAAAATGTCTCCAATAAGATTTTCCACTTGGAATGAACATTCTTTTTTTTTTACCTCTTTCTGCATGTTGTCATAAACATTATCTCCTCATTTCATGGAGTTTCTTAGAAAGTTCTAGGTGATTTAACAGAAGAGTAAAATGAAAGTGTGGGGAGATTAAATAACAGGGAGGTCACACCACAGCGAGGGTGCTCTTGCCTCAAGTCAGGGACACACAAGTGACTAGTGGGTGAAGTAACAGACCGGGTCATGCAAGTCCCCTTGTGTCACCTGGTGTCCTTTGGCAGTTCTGGCGTCTCCTGTCACTAGCACAGAAGATAAAGTGAGTCTGACAACATCGGCAAAGGGGAAATTGTCTTCTGCTGGCTGAGAGGAGACAGACACAGAAGCGTGGCTGCTGGAGCATTCTCTAATGTCTGAAGAGACTGTTCCCTTTGGCCGTCCACTGATCTGAGCACCCAGGGAGGGGCACCTTATGTCCTGAACCCCCCTGGTGGCGCAGCACCCCCTGCCTCTCATCAAATGGCACTGATTTATTTTTGAACAGCAGCACAGAACAAGTTAAGCATGGGAGCACATTTTAATCAAGTGGGCAGTTGTAGTTTTAAGTCAGCACTAAAACCTGGCAATGTTAGATTTGTGTTTTCGTGAGGTCTAAATGTCATCACAGAGGACCACAGGCCACAGAGAGAATGAGATGTCTTCAAGTTATGTCGACCTGCCAGGAAGAGAAACAAATAGAGATCTCAGCAAACACAGACCGGCGGCCCGGTGGCTTGCGGCGCTCCAGACTTGGGAACAGCCCCCTTGTATATGGAAATGAAGTGGGCGGGGCATTGAGTTCCCTGGGGCTGCTCGGGGCTGCTGTCTTGGAGGAAAGAAGCAAGGGCAATTCGATAGGTGGGTAGAGGGGGCGGGCTGGGAAACGTCATCATCTCCGCATTTGTTCTAAAGTGACTTAGAGACGGTCATTTATTATGGAAACACAATCCCCGAACAGTTTGCTCTTTCTCTCCGTAAACACGTCAGTTCATAAATAACTTAAGTGAGTCCTTTGCATTCAGAACACAGTTCTGGCTGGAGTAGAAAAGGGTAGAAGATGCACAGCGGTGGAGGAGATGGCAGGGTGGAGTGTGGACGGGCGGCTCGAGTGTCTGGGGCACGTGCAGGCATCAGCCGTCAGACACGGGCGGGGTGACCCAGCCGTATTTCTCATGTGTCTTCACCAAACTCTTAAAGGTTGCTTCAGCTTCCTTGCGGCTGAAGGACTTTTTTGACTTGCCGGCTTTTCTGCAGATCCGTCCCTGTGTGAGAATGGAAAGAGACAGCAGGTTAGAGGCGCAGCAGCAGAGATCTTTGTCTCCTAATAGGGTTGTCAAAGGCACATAGGGCGGTAGGTCATTTTTGATGTTTGAATCAAGATGTTTTGACCACAAGTAAGGGTGGGCACTGTCATAGGTCAGACGTGGGGCTTTGGTGGAGGGCACGTTGTGGAGCCAGGGACTGTAAACCATTTAGGGTGCAGGGCAGACTTTGCTTTGTTCAAACTGGTTCCATTTGTGAGACTGGAAGGCGGTCTGGTCTGCCTCCATCCTTAAGATACAGTTGAAGGATCCCTTAGGAGAACAGCATCAGATCAGACAGAAGCAAACAGCATTCTCACGGGAACTTCACACTTCAAGTATAACTTCTGGGTCTTCTGTGATCATCATGGAAATAAATACACTTATATATAGATACGTATATGATGTGTTCACAGTGCAATTAAAAAGTAAAGTTTAGGGCTGGAGAGATGACTCACTGGTTAAGAGCACTGACTGCTCTTCCAGAGGTCCTGAGTTCAAATCCCAGCAACCACATGGTGGCTCACAACCATCTGTAATGAGATCTGATGCCCTCTTCTGGTGTGTGTGAAGAGAGCTACAGTGTAATCATATACAATAAATAAATCCATAAAAAAATAAATAAAGTTTAAAGTCCGCTTGGGAACAATTACTGGACTTCTGCGTTTTTATGCATTATATAGGTTAGGAGGCAGGTAGGGGTCAGAGGTCAGGGCCACATCCACAAAAAACTGTGTGTGTTCTGAAGAACTGAAGACTGGGTCCTGCAATGGACAAGAGGAAGGACCTTGTTCATCTTAAGGCAGCTGAGACAACGCTGAGAAGAAGTGAGGTGTGTCCAACCATTTGATATTGTGACAAGATGGTCTCATTTACAAAGTTCACTCTTGAAAACCACATAACTGAGTGACAAAGAAAGTTAAAACAACAACAACAACAACAACGAAAAACCCTTACAATATTTTTAGGGGTTTTACACTTTCATGTTGGGTCAAATTCATAGCCATTCTCAGCCACATGCAGCCTGAAGGAAGGCTGAGCCGTGGACCTGCTAGACCACGAGGAGTGGGAAAGGAGGTATCACAAACAAAATGAACATATATCTAAGAGCTTGTTGTCACCAGCAGTTGGAGTGACAGTGGGCTCTTACTGGACAGCCTGTGGAAGCTCTTAGGCTTCTGGCTTCTTAAAAGGCAGTTCACCTGAATTGTCTCCTTGGCCTGAAGACACTTGTGCTCACTTCCTAACCAGGCTCATGCTTCCCTGGGGCACAGGTCTCTCTTTGAGCAACAAAGACCCCCATCAAATACGGCTGCCTTCTAACAGCCAGCCAATACCTTCATTCAGGTGCTCGCTACTTCTTGTGGTTTCATCGTGATTGCACAGGCTGTCTGCACTCCCAGGATGCTACACTCGTGTCTCAGTGTGCTTGTACTGGGCCTTGAACTGGAATCCGGCCTCCATACTACACCACAGCCCCGCTCCACCATATACAGAGAGGGTGGCATCGACCCAGGCTACGGGACCAGAGGCTGGCAGCTTGCAGCTTGTAGCTTGTCTAGCTTTCTCTGGTAAACCAAGTGGGAGGCTCTGAACTGGCTTCTGAATCAATGGCCGATAGTGCCAGACCCCAGGAACCTGGGGTGGAGAAGCAGCTTGCAGGTATGAATTCAGAGCTTGCACTTACTGTCCAATGGGACTCTTCTCATTCACAAGGGAGAAACTCCGGGAGGAATGCTATGTGCATCCAATGGCCCCTGGCCTGCTCATCTCTCTGCTATCACGACATTTGACACCCTTTATAAAGGCTTCCAGTCAGACCCAGTGAGCTTTCAAAGGGAGAAAGAACTTGAGGAGAGGGAAGGAATTAGCTACTTGATGACTGTAGTAATGTCCCCGAGTCTTGCCAGGGTATGAGCCCTATGCTTAATTATATAGTCTTGTACTTTTATGAAGGGTGGCAGGGGCCACTGAGCCTTAAAACTTACACAGGTCAAACCCAAAGCGTTGGTGTCAGATACAGGTATTTGTGCAAGGAAGTTGATTTGTGTACACAGCGAGGACAGATAGTTTTGGACAATGTGAATATTTTAGCCATCTCTTTAGTTCCTCTGCACAGATGGACAATTGATGTTCCGACAGAGAGTTCTGAGTTAAAGGACCCAGACAAGCAGGCTTGCAGTAATTTTGGAATACTCTGGCTTTTTTCATGAACATAAACTTTGCCTGTTTGTGAAAGTCCCAACTGTTAGAAGATACAACCAACAAACCGTAGAGGAACAAGCGGCCCTTTGCTTCTTTTTTCTCCTTCCTGGGAGAATCATGAGCAAGAGTCCAGGGCGATGTCAATTTGATGGTCAGAGAGGGGCTGCCAGGAGTCAGCAGCTCAGTGCCTTCTCCCCAGTCAGAGCCAGTGACAGGCTCTCAGCGCCCAGCAGTCCCCAGGCATGGGTCCTGCAGTGAGCCACACTGCTACCCTCTCCAGACTGGCCACTTCTCGATCACACACAGGAAGACCAGATATTGGAATCAGCACTACTTTTTCCAGTCCTGCCAGGTGGCTGATTTGTTTCCACTGGTGTGTCCTGTAGCACCAGGAGTCCGGGAGAGGAGACCCTGCTCTCATTTGTCCTGTGGCCACTGCTGACTCATACAGGAGCTTCCAGACTCTGTGCTAAGACTCACCCTGAAAGGGGCTGGCAACATCCCATGAACTGGGGTCCCAGACTGAGTAAGAGCAGGAAACCAGCTGAGCACCCAGACCTTATCTGTCCCTGCTTCCTGACAAAGGATGGAAGGTAAGGCTGCAGCCCTCGTTCCTGCTGACAGGATTTCCCTGTGGTTGTAAACCTTACCCTGGGTCTGTGAGCTGAAACAAACCCAAATATCCCTTAAATTTCTTTTGTCGAAACTTTTGTGGCAGCGATAAGAATGCAAACTAAGCACTTGTTACAGAGTCACTGGGACAAGAACAGGAATTGGAGAGGCTGAGAACGGTGTGAGAGAGACAATTAACATTTGTCTGTCTGTCTGTCTGTCTTACTCTCAGAGTGCCCACTGCCCCTGTCTGTTTCCATTTAATAACCAGAGGCTAGTCTCTTTTGGTTAACTCTCACTTCTTCTCAACTACCTACTTGTATTTTCATGAGAAAAGACTCAGATGTGACACACTTCCCCCTTCACTACCAGAGCTTGGCATCATCCTTTGGAGTCTGTGACATTCCCGATGCTCTCTCTCCAGAGCTACAGGCTGTTAAGGACTGTGGGAACATAGTATTTGCCTCCCCAACCTTTAGGGGCTTAGACCAACACTGAATAAGAAGAGTGTTAACAAGAACACAGGAGCTGGACTTCCCCTGTGAAACAAAAACTTGTACCTGCTTTTGGTTTGATCTGGCTTTGCCACAGGCTTTAAAACATATAGGTGTGGTATGATGTAGTGGTGTGTGTGTGTGTGTGTGTGTGTGTGTGTGTGTGTGTGTGTGTGTGTGTTTACCTGGGTGTGTGGGCTCCTGTGTGGAGGGCAGAGGGCAAATTCAGGTGTCATTCTCCAGGTGTGATCCACTGCGTATTTTGATACACCATTTCTCCCTTTATCTGAAACTCGATGATTAGGCTAGGCTGCCTGGCTGGTGAGTCCAGGGATCCTCCTGTCTTTGTCTCCTCAGTACTAGGGTTATAAGCAAGCACCACCATGCTTTTCCACTTGGGTTCTGGGAGTCAGGCTAAGAGACTTAGACTCACACTGATAATACTTTACTGAGTCCTGGATTTCGGTAGCAGGGGGCGGGGGAAGGCCAAATGATTAAACAGGAAGACATCCCCCTGTGGCCAACAGGCTAATAGGTGAATCCAAAGACTGGCCTTGTTTGACTTTGCACAGTTCCCTTTGTACCCTCCTGCACACTGTCCTTCAGTTGTCAGAGTCACCGTCAGTTTGCCCTGTGGCCTCATTCATTTAATGTGCTGGGCACTGGGCTGATCAAGTGAGGCCACCCTTGGGAGCCTGGAACTATGATGTGGACGCTATAGGGTGCAAGTGTGTGGTGGTTTCATTGGTGTTAGTGACGCCTGAGTGTGATAAGTCTACCCTAGGTTATTCTGTCAGAGTGGTATAAACATCCCATCCGACTCCATTACACTAGGTGCCAGGTAAGGCAGTGCACTTATCCAGATGGTGTCCAATGTCCTGGGGAGAACAGTCACTCCCAACCAATATACGGTGTGGGGCCCAGCAGATGCATGTGGCTGTGTCCCAGGAGTGGGGACAGTGCTGGCTGCTGGGACAAATCAGGTCCTGAACATCTTCCAGCCCAGCTTAGGAAAGGAAGACGGGAAGGAGGAGCCTGGAGAAGGAGTGTGATGTACTTGTGTCCCCAGTGATTTTTCTTGATAGCGCTGGAGTTAGCTTTGAAATGTAACCCCAAGTAAAGGCTTGAAATAGACTGCTGTAGTCTGGGAGCCATGACCAGATGCTCTGTGGGCTTACACATGGAATTTTTAGGCTGCGTGGTGCACACGTGTGTGTATGCTTACACATGAGCACATGCACTGGATGGGGAGGAGTTGCAGAATCCAACTGACTCACTGTTAGATCCTCGTTCTAGCACTCCCTCCATGTGTGACATTTGGCAAGCTACCAGCTCTCAGTTTCACTGTCTGTAAAGTAAGCCTCATAGTCCATTTGGCAAGCTCTGGGCTTCGATGTGCAAAGCAGAGACTGTGGTCTCATTGCCAAGTTATCCTGAGTCCCTTGTCCTGTAGCAAAATGTCAGTTTTCCTTCTTTTAAAAAAGTCACAACAATTCCGACTTTTAAGTGGACGTCACGGCTCAGGTCTCGTTTGCTTGTTATGAATCTGCCTTCAGCCAACCTGGGTGCATTGCATTGTCTGACTTCCCAGCCTTTGCCCTTCGAGTTTGACATTAACACCTCAGCTCTGTATGGTTTACTTCCATAGGTTTTTATATATAAACTACCCTTTGTGGTATTTGTGTTCTATTCACCTGTGAGTTGTGAGTGTATGCTAATGTTTCCAGAGTCCTCTTAAAGAGTTTCAGGGCTACCAAACATTTTTTTCTGAGCCTCAATTCCAGAGTTGATCCTTACGCTCAAAACCTTTGGAGGTGTAATTGCTGGTTTCAGGGAGCCAGGAACTTTGTTCTCCAAACCCAGGTAGCGTTTGTTCAGCCTTCCTTTCTGCTGTGCTGCTCCCTGGGGAGACGCAGAAAGCTCACAGGCTTCTGGCTTGAAGCAAACAGACACCAGGCACATGGAAACTTGAAAGGAGGCCCACCTGGGTAGACTTTCTTCAAAGGTTGGACATCCAAAGCAAATCCCAAGCAAGAATCCATTTGTAAGTTTCTGAAGGGGCAGGGAAGACAGGACACAGAAAAGATGGCTTCGAAGTCACAGAAAAGGACATCAGATCCACAGGAAGGAGACCTTACTGGATGGATAAGGTGAGGTATCAGATGGAATGACTCAGAGCACATGTAACCTTGAGCATGACCCGAGTATGTGTGCATGCACGTGTATATATTAATGTATGGGTAAATGCACATGTATGTAACACACACATGCACATATCTTGTCACATGTGAGCCTGTTAGTGTGCATGTGCAAGAGTTACACCATACTGGTGGCTTTCAAACTCTGGGGACAGGAGTAAGTTCTCTGAAAGGATATAACTACTGACTGGAGCCTGGCAGTTACCTCAGGTCAGTTTTAGTGGAACAGATAGAGCCCCAGGCTGAGCGGCCCAGTCTGGAGGCCATCAGCTCTGTGCCTAGGCCCAGGCATAGTCACACTTTCCAATTTCAGTCAACACTGGGAGCCATGAGGACATATACCAAGGGGTGAGACGGTGGGATCACGCCCTAGAGCAGACGGGTTGCTTTGGAAAGCCGGGTGGGAGATTGTTTGAAGTAAACTGCCCAGAGTGCTGACTTCCCTCATGCCTCTGTAGGGATGGCACAGACCCACTGTTACTGGTGAGTGGCTGCTGTTCCCTGCTTCACATCGGCCCTCTCAGGGACTTCACATGGTAGTCAGGACTTGTGTGGATTCAGATACTCAATCCCGGAACCCGTCCACTCCCAGGGTTACTGAAGAGCAGAGGGTACTGAGACTGGAGGTCTGTACCCTGTGAGACCTTGGCAAGAACCAGGAAGGAACACCATGGTCAGGCCCCTGGATGCATCAGGCAGAAGGGCTTCTTGGAAGGCTGGAGGAAGATTTATGTGGTGGGCCACCTTCAGGGACCCAGGGTATTCCAGTGACTACTGATCCCAGTCAGCCACCTGCTCGGTCCTAGTCACCAGCATCTGGGCTCCCTGGCTTCTCCGATGGGATTTCATTGAAAGGTGCCTGCCCAGTAAGACTCAGAATTCCTTTCATGATTCAGACACCCCCTGACCCCCTCAGAGTCACTTAAAGCCCTCAGGTACAATGATCCAGATACTTTGAAACTTCCAGCCATTCGTGTCTCCAGCATTTTGGGTAAGAATAGTCACTTCTGTGTTTTCAGAGGGTGTAATTCTGAATACAAATGGAGGCAGTGGGACTAGAGTGAACGCCCTCCCAGCTTCAGCAGCCTCTAATCCCAGTGGGATGCAGCGCATCAGCCAGAACGAGCACGAGGTCAGACAGAGTACTGGGGTGGGAGGTTCAGTGGTCAGCTCAGCTACTGTCACAGTGCAGAGATGGCTGAAGCCCTGGCTGGGGCAACACTGTCAGTCCAACGAGGCACACATTGGGAGGGATTGGGAGGGATCAGGGAGGACAAGACCATAGAGGCTAAGGGAGAAAACAAAGAGTTCCAGGCCTAGGTGCTGGCTGGGTTTTGGAGCTGGGTTTTGGAACAGGGTGGAGTGGTAAGGATGACAGGATGGACAGGAGCCCACAGCAAGGAATTCAAGCAATTATTGTGAAGAGGGTACCTAGCACAGGTGTGAGGAAGTTCACTTCCCTCTCAAGTGGACCACAGGCACCCCCAGGGAAGTCACTCTTTCCCAGTCCCAGTACTTGCCCTGTGTCCTGTGTGTCAATAACCCCTGAGCTTCTGGATCAGCATAGTGAACACCTTCTGTGGGCTGTGGGAAGGGCAAGAGAGGGCACATAGGTCAGGTGACCCCAAACCACCCACAGGGCCAGCTCTTAAGGAGCCTCAGATGTGTGAAGGGATGGTTTGAATAAGACAATTTCATGCCTTTGAGCCTTGTCCCCGGCAGGTGGTGCTGCTTGGTGGAATGGTTAGGCCTCGGATTAGCTGAAGGAAGTTGATTGCTGGAGGCAAGCCGTGAGGGACCAAGGTCTACCTCTGCTTCCTGATGCTACTGAGATGCTCCCACCTCCTCGGAGCCACTCTGCCACGCCCTTCCTGCAGTGGTGGACCTCATCCTCTCAGCCTGTGAACCAGAATAAATCCTTGCTCCCTGAAGTGGCTTCCTGTGTCAGGACCCTGACTACAGAGACTAGAAAAGTTTAACCCATGCAGATGGCTATTTGGCTAAAAAAAGCATCAAAACTTGAGAACTCTCCTGCTTTTATTGTTTTAATAGCTGCTGCATTTGGGTATAAAAATGTTTCTTTAACTGAAAGTGCAGCTTAACCATGCCCTAAGCAGGCAGGCTAGAGTCCCCAAGGGCTGGTAAAGTAACTGTCATTGCCTAGCACTCCAGTGGGTGCAAGAGACATTGGAAAAGCAAACTGCACAGGGCTTCCTCTCACTCAGTTGGGATCCTCCAGTTGAATGAGTTAGTACAGGAAATAATGAATGAGTGAATGAGTGAGTGAGTGAATGAATGAATGAATGCAGTAGGCAGATTAAAAAAACCCCTGATGGGAAGGATCATGCACTCATGTCTGTGTGAGGGTATCAGATCCCCTGACACTTGTGAGCTGCTTAGAATTGAACCCCGGTCCCCTAGAAGAGGAGCCAGTGCTCCTACCTGCTGAGCCCTCTCTCCAGACCCAGGAGGACAGCATCTTAACACTAAGCCACTCCACTCAACAGGAAATGTTTCCTATTAGAACCTTAAAGAGAAATCTTATGAGACCAAAGATTATCTAACCCAGTCCCAAGCATTTTCCAAATTCTTACACAATTCACATATTCAGGCATACTCTAAATTTTGTGAAATCACCATTGGTTTTGTGTACATTTTGATGGTGTTAATTGAGGATCTTATAAAGTGAAGGCATTTTATTTATCATTCCCATAAAACCCCCAGCCACTGGCAATGCTAAAGATGCAGTTCACAGATTCTCACAAACACAGAACATCACTTTCCTCTCCATCCTAAAGAAAGTTCTAGCAATTGTTGAGTCTGCACTGAAACAGATGGTGTTTTGTTGGAGGACTCAAGCTCAGAAAAAGCAACATTTCTGCTAAAAATGTTCCCGATATCAGATGATCATCTTAAAGTTGCTGTTTTGAGGTGTATCTCAATGTGGTGGAGAGGCAGCAAGACTCCACTGAAGGTACAATGGCCTATCATGTGCCAAGCACTGTTCTCAGGCTGGGGCAGTCTTCACATTGGACACGCCAGGACACCGTAGCGGCTGGGCTCAGTGACTGTTCAAGCATCTACACACATGAAGTAACTGAGACACAGACAGACCAGTGAGGTGCTGGACGCTTCAAAGCTCAGGGCACAGAGCCAGGTCCCAACAAAAGAATCTTTGGCTGTGAAACATTCTCACAGCACAGAGAGAAGGGGACCCACAGGACAGACAAGCAAGGCAGTGGCCCCTATCCCCCACATACTTCCTGTCTTGGCTTCTCAGTGACACTGGGTGCTCTCTCCCCAGGAGCTCTGTCCTGCCATTGGTAACCCCCCATTAATCCGGAGCTCTAAGCCTGTTTCTCCCTATCACCACTATGCATAAACCTCAAGATTTCCAAGGCGTCAGCTCTGCTCTATGGCCATTTCTGGCCTCTTCTCCTCTCCAGCAGGACTTGATCTGTTTGTGTCACCTGTTCTAGCTTCCCTTCTGTCTCTGTGACAAAACACTGTCCAGAAGCCACTTAAGGGAGGAAACGGTTTATGTGGGTTACACTTCCAGGTCACAGCCCATCATTGAGGAAGTCAGGGCAGGCAAGCAATCAGAAATCATGAGGAAGACTGTCTGAAAGCTCTCAGGCACATTCACAATCAAGTCTCTTCCCCACAGACAGGCCCTGGTGGAGACATTTACTCCTTTGAGACTTCAGGGGATTCTAGGCTGCATGGAGTTGACAGTTGATACAGTATCAGGGATAGTCTTATTCCAAGACAAGGAGTAATGGCCACTGTTGTGAATATTTACTTTTGTGCTGTGCTAGGAATTGAACCTGGGGCCTCATACAGGCTGGGCAAACACTTTACATCTAGGCTATGTCCGTATGCATGAATGGATCGATTGAGCTCCCTGTACCTCAGGCTAGCCTCAAACTCAATACAAAGTAAGGAACGATCCTGACTGCTCTTCCTGCCTTCTCCTCCCATGTGCTGGGCCTACAGGCAGGCACCACTGCACCTGGTTTGTGCATAGACCCACAGACTTGCAAGACAGGCAAGCAATCTACCAGGCAAGAGACATTCCCAAGCCCTGCTTATTTTTTTTTTACTTTACATGGGCCAAGCTGAGACACAACCACCCCTGTGCTTTCTCTTCAATACTTCTCAATTCTATATGAGTGACTCTCTAAATATCCTTATATGCCCACCTCATTGTCATGGGCAGACTGGCATATTGTATACATTTGCATTTCTGCATTTACATAAACACTTTAGGCAAGGTCTTAGCTCCATGGGAGTATATGTCACCACTCTCAGCAATACCTCTGGTCCCCTAGCTAAAGAGGACTTTGCTACTCTGTGAGTGACTTTTAAGGAACAATGGTGTTCACCAGCCAATTTGCTCTTGCCTCAGATTTTCTCTCAACTCCTTCCCTACCTGTAGATTTTCCCCAGGTCCCACAATTTCCCTTCTCCTTGGGACATTTGGAAAATAGAGTCAAACTCGCATCCCTCAGCGCTGCGTGGGCTTTTACTCATCCACTCTCACTTCCCTTCTCCCATTGGGGCTGGGGACAACTTTGCTCCTTCCAGTCTGTGGCCATCGCATGCTGTAAGTCCACGACGACTTGAATGTCTCCATCTGTCCAAGGGGCTTTCCCATAATGCTTCACATAGAAATGGACAGACCCCACGGCTAGTCACCCTGTGGAGGAGGCTACACCTTCGTCTCCAGAAAGGACACACTGCTGAGTGGTACACACAGCAGAGCAGATGGTTTCCAGGGAGTCAGGATGTGAGGAAAGTTACTCACCCTTCCCATTTCCTGCCCGCTGCCCTTTTCCTACAGAAGCTCAACACTGGCAAGTCCCACCCTCCCCCAGTGACCATAGACGCTCTCCATCAGCTGCTGGCCTCCACTGACTTCATCACTCTCTCACCATCAAGCAATGGGAACATTTCCCTGTTCCACAGTCCCGTTATTCGGGTTACCCTAGCACAGATAATAGGAAATGCCTTTGAAGAGAAATTCCTCTTAACTGGGGGTGGGGTGGTGGGGGGAGCCAAGTCAACACTAGTGACTGCAGAGAGTCCCAGGAGATTGGGGTGCCAGTAGAGGGGCACCCTGCTAGCAGAACAGTGCTATTTGGGGGTAAAATATTTGTTCTGGAAAACCTGCTTTAAGAAGAAGAGCAGGATTGCACAGGCAGCCAGGGCAGCAGGCCTGGGGTTCCCTCTGCAGATGGTTTCCAACCCTGAGGCACAGGTCTGCCTTTGCACGTGCTGTGACATTTCACGGCTCTAGTCTGTTTCTTAAGCAACAGGACTCCCAACGACAGAGAAAGTTCACAATGCATATCACAGCACTGGCATTTGCAGATGGAGAAAGAGCTACCGCATTAAACAAATAAAACCAACTTGAGATATGTTTTCTGGGAAATTCAAGTGA
This sequence comes from Rattus rattus, assembly GCF_011064425.1. NCBI lineage: Eukaryota > Metazoa > Chordata > Mammalia > Rodentia > Muridae > Rattus > Rattus rattus. The sequence goes on from NC_046155.1 coordinate 201,126,110, forward strand.
GAAAATGTTATGATTTGGGCACGCACTGCATAAAATACACATTGCTCTTTAGAATAGTTTGTTCTTGGTATAAAAACACAGCAACGAGCCTACAGGGACCTGAATTTAGTCTCCATTATCAAATATATTCATGAGGACAGGAAGTTAACTCTTGACCACTATGCATAGCCACGGGAGTTTACTAGGCTCTGTGGCTTGGTTTCTAGGAATGGAACACAGTGTCCAGGTATGGCTGTCTCATACAATGTCAGGTGAACACTGAACTCGTGCTGTGGGAAAGGACTGAGCCTGCATGGAGGAGTCTCTACAGCCCACACTGCTCACAGTCACTTGGTCCTCAGTTTACCACTGTGTGCAGGGATGGCATTTACAGCTTCAGTATTCACTACCCATCCAACTGCCACTTTCACTGCCACCAGACTCATGACAAGGTCACTCTCCCTGTCTCATCACGGACATAGGACATCGCTAAGGTCCAAATGATCAACTTTCTTCCCAGTGTCTCCTTTTCATGACACATTTTAAAAAGCAACTTCCAGGAAGCTGTTTCTCTAAAGGCTGCAATGTCACCAAGAAGCTGGGTGAGGTATTTCATCTTCTGGGCAAGAGTACATGCCCAGTGCAACCATGGCTATCCTGAGTGAGGGATACCTGGAGGTTTCCACAGGCATTTGTTTCAGATTCCCACTATGACAGTGAGCTGCTGCCGGTCTACTTTAGCATGATGGGCTGAGCTCCAGGGCGACTGTTAAGAATTCTTGCCATGGCTGGATTCACAGTGGCCCATAGTGGCTGGTTCTACATCAGCATGATCTGGAGAAAATCATGGCCAGGGCCGAGCTCAGGTCGTGGGGTTTAGGGAGTCTGAGTATGTACGTGAAAGTGGACATGTAGTATAAAATATATGAAGTCCCAGCGCAGGGTTCCTTCCTGCCTTAACCTATTTATGTTTCTGGATGAAAGACACACAGCCTTTATATTTTAACATGCCTTAAGCAGCACAGTAGCTGGGCAGCCGCCTCCCCTCCACGCTGTTAGAATCCACCTTCCTGTCCACAACCCAAGTTGTTACTCGCTACGCTTCATCCGGCCTGCCTTTAGTTCCAATTAGGCAGCCCTCGGGGCCACGTTCTCTTGGCCTCTAGCCCATGGCGACTTTCCTTTCTTCTCTCTTGCATGTCCTTTCTAACCCATGGTGCTGCTGTCTTCTCTTTCTCCTTCTTTTCTTCTTTTTCTCTCTTCCTCCCTCTTCCCTAGCCCAGGAAACCTAAACCATGCCTGTGTCTCTTCTCCCCTGCTATTGGCTGGTGGCATCATCTTTATTTACCAACCAGAATTAACAGGGGACAGGATCCCTCAATATCTTATATATGGACTCATCTTTGGGACAGTTTTGGGGGCCCAAATTAACATTATAGTATAACCATTAGGCAAACTCACTACATGGATAGACACCTGGCTAGTTAGAGGCCACAGAGTGATTATTACTGCTGTTCTTGAGGGATGTTGGTGGCTGAGAGAGTGTGGACATGTGACATGGATACTTCTCGATGCTCTTGGTGCCCTGGACAAGCCTAGATTTTCAAGGACCTAGAAACTTCAGTGTCAATGCTGGCTACATTCTAAGGGCTTAGATGTGAGGCTACCTTGGGGAAACTCTGGGGGACAGACATGGTAATTCGTAATACTTGGAGTTGGGCGGTGGGTCACTGGTTTATTTATTGATGGCAGGGAGTATGTAACAAGGCGACTATTGAGAAGCTCAACAATGTTTTCCTGTTGAGGAAACAATGCCATTAGCCAGTGGACTGGAGACCATACCATGCATGCCCTAAATGTCACACAAATGTGTTGTGTGTTCACAGGTGCTGGCTTCCTGCAGCCCTTTCTCAAAACTAGCTGAGCTCAGGAGCACTTGTCCAGGACTCTGCCCTTGGCCTTGAACCTCTCTGTTCATCTACCCATTTCCCTAATGAGCAAGCACAGCAGTGTTCTAGTGGAGACAGCAAAGATTCAACAACTCTGTGACCCAGGGGGCAAGCCCTGAACACTATCTTAAAATGTGATGTCCCTCAACCCCCTCAGAGAAAGTTGGACCTTTAGGCCCTGAAAAACTTTTAATGACCAAATTTTCTATAAAGATGCTGTAACCATTGGATACATTTGCCCCGAGAACACCCTCTGGATTGTTTTGTGCAGTGTCTGCTAATGAGGTGCTAATGAGGTGGCAGTCTGTAGGTGCAGAAGCAACATCCACTCAGCAAGAATGAAGACTCCTCCCCTCCCTGCCAGGACTCCAGGCTGTGAGGAGGAGGAGGAGCCCACAGTCTCATATCCCTTGGGTTCCAGATGACTCAGCAGATTACCACCCCGATTTCAAAGGCCCCAAAGTGCTTGCTTTGAGTCATTTCAATGGGTGTGATGCCCTCAATACACTTTAGGGAAATAGTCTCTCTCCCCAAGCCTGCTCTATGGCAGGCCTGGCTGTGAAATCTGGCAGCCACCAGCAGAGGCTAACGCTGGAGGCTTGTACCCCTCCATGCTGGAACCTCAGTGATTCTAGATTATTCTGCCTGCTCACCCTGCATCTTCAAAGCATGCAGTTCTTGTAAGGCTGGGGAATCCCAAGTCCTAACCAGCAACGCCCAGAAGAACATTATATTTTATGGCCTGAGAATGATGTTCCCTCCAGCCCACCTCAGCCACCCCAAGTTGTTTTTTTCACTTCTTCATTCCCCCACCCACACTGCCTTCCTACTCCCCACTGTCTACTAACATGACATCTTGTGCAATTCAGAGTCCCAGGAAAATGCCAACCACACAGGGTGCTGTAACCAGTTGGAGAAGAAAGGCTCCATATGACATTGTCGGGGCTGTGCAGGCTTTCAAACCTGCTGGCATTACACAGGTGCTCTGAGCACCTGGGGCTGGCTCCAGAGACGACGAGACCCAACCACAGCTTTTATGTTGCCAATGAAACGGGCAGAGAAACGGGGAGTGGAACAGCTTAGTGAGTGTTTCCTAAACAAGTTGGGGACGTCAGTGTGAAACATAGTGTTCTATTACTAGGAAATAGACTTAAGATTGCAGCCAAGCAAGGATGCTGATTCTCAATTCCAGTTTCTAGTTGCTTTTCAAAAGCTTAGAAAACCAAGGAACATATATTTTTTAGCTGACCTAATACAACTAAAAAGACATTCTCTATAAGGAACTGGGGAGAATGTTAGTACTTCCAAGTAATTTCTGGGGATACATTGTAAAAGTTCCTTAATTTGTGTGTATATGTGATAATACAGTTTGCTTTTTGGGTAGGAATTATGTAAGTAGAGAAAAGAATTTTATCTGATTTCATGAGCACCCATGGAAACCTTCAAACAAGGCCTACTGTATACTCTAGCATAGGTAAAGCTTGTTCTAGTCCCCACTCAAAGGAGTCACGTAAAAGAATTCCATAATCTCTCCTGGTGAAGAGGAAACTGAGGTACGGTCTAAGCGGCACCATGTTACACGGCCAGCTGTAGACTGAGCAGTGCTGGGTTACAGAGTTCATGACCGGGCTTGCTTCTCACTGCACTGAGTTCTGCCCTGCAAGCCATGCACAGCTCCATTCCCAGCATTCAGTGTGTGCTCTGGCAAGTTTATGGGGCAGTGCACAATGGCTGACGCTTAGTTATCCCCCTGTGACCGGAAGTATAGCCTTTAGAGATGGGAAGAGTAGCCCTTAGAGGCTGTAAGTGTAGCCCTTAGAGACTGAAGTATAACCTTTAGAGACTGGAAGTGTAGACCTTATATCACTGCTAGAAAGATGATGGACACATCGCCATTTCTCAATGTGTTCCATTTGATGGTTCACATATGATAGTTGGGATAATTTTAAGAATAGTTAGCTTTTACAAATGAAGAATTGGGGGTAGGTCATTTCTCTTGTGAAGGACAAGCAGCACCCTAAACTTTTGTCCAGTTCTAGAATCATGGCCAGATCTTATAATGCATGAATATTCACTGGAAATGTCAGCCCCTTGTGGACTCCTGGAACCCTTCAATACCTCACTGAACCAGGACATGTCAACCTCACTGAGCTACAGAAGAGCCAGCTCTTGCTAAGCCATACATGCTGTCACTGTTAACATTTTGGGAGCCCAGGCTCTGTGCTGTCCAGATAATCAACACGAGCTCATGTGCGGTAGGCCTGATACCCACGTGCTTCAGGTGAGGCAGGAACATGACATAGAAACCATACCTGCATCAGACTTGACTCTGTTTACCTGCATCAGACTTGACTCTGTTTACCTGCATCAGACTTGACTCTGTTTACCTGTTGGAGTTTTTTGCTATGAGTAAAATTCTTGACAATAATTGAAATATTTTCATTAGCCACAAAAAAACTTGGACAAGAAAGCATTCACTGTATGCAGAGAAGTGAAGCTGATCTTAGCTCATGTGTACAGAGAGACTCCAAGTGGAGGGAAATCTAAGACCATTGGTGCAGATGAATCCATTCTATGAGAGCTTGGAGAGGGGAGATCTAGACACAGTATCTCCCACCAAAGATAGATGGACAGATCTACTTCCAACCTAGAGTTTGCTTTTCTGTCTTAGGGTCTTATTGCTGTGAACAGACACCATGATCAATGCAAGCTTTATAAAGGACAACATTTAATAGGGGCTGGCTTACAAGTTCAGAGGTTCAGTCCATTATCAAGGAAAGGAAGTCAGGAACAGACTGAGCATCCCCAGGAAGCTAGGAGGAGGGTCTTGAAGCCCACGTCCACAGTGACACACTTCCTCCAACAAGGCCACACCTTCTAATAGTGCCACTCCCTGGGCCAAGCATATGCAAACCATCACATTCCACTCCCTGGCCTCCATAGACATGTCCAAACACATGAGTCTATGGAGGCCACACCTAAACATAGCATAATAAAAAATGCATTAAGTTCAACTTCCAAAGTCCCCATAGTCTATAGCAGTATCAACAATGTTAAAAGTTCAAAGTTCAAAGTCTCTTCCAAGACCCATCCAATCACCTAACTGTTATCCCCGAATTAAGACAGGCAACCAGCTGGGCAAACTTTAAACTCTGCCATCTCCATGTCTGATGTCAAAGTGGTCTTCAGATCTTCAACTCCTTTTTCATCTTTGTTGACTACAACAAATTTCTTTCTCCTGAGCTGGTTCCACTCCCTGTTAGCAGCTTTCCTCAGCAGATAGCCCATGGCTCTGGCATCTTTAACATCTTTGGGTCTCCAAGGCAGCTTCAATGTCTGAGATCCACACATGATCCTCCAAAGGGCTGGCTTCACTTCTTCAGCTCTGCCCTCTGTAACACTGAAGGTTCTGGTTGACTCCACTCCACTGTCACTGCTGTTGTAGGTGGTCATGGCACTGACATCTCCAGTACACTGGGGTCTTCTGTGTGCAACTAGGTTTCACCAATAGCCTCTCATAGGCTCTCTTCATGGTGCCAAGCCTCAACAACTTTTCCTAACCCCTTCAGTCCTGGGCCATCAATTGCAACTGAGGCTGCACCTTCACCAATGGCCTTCCATGGCCTCTCACAGTGCCCAGCCTCAGCTGTTCTTCATGACCCCTTCATGCCTTCAAAACCAGTTCCACCTGGGTGACTCTTACACATTACCAAGTTCAGCCACAGCATGAGGTTCAACCTTGGCATCTCTGGAGAACAGCTCTCAAAATAAAAAAAAAAACCAAAAAATAAAAAACAAAACCAAAAAACCACCACCACCAACAACAACAAGAAAAAACCAAAAACAAAAAAACCCACTTTCCAGAAGATTTCACCTCAGTGATGCTGATCTCTTTCTTAGCTCCAGCTAACCAGCGTCAATTGTTCCAGGAGTTCCCTTCTCCTCTTGACTATAAAGCCAGAGACACATGGCTGAAGCTGCTGAGTTCTGCTGCTTGCAGAAGCTGCAACATGGCCTCCTTGTTCTATTACATTATCACTAGCTTCCTTGTTTCGAACTCCTTCACTGCCTCAGTTTGGCTGTTCTGGATCTTGTTCTGTAGATTGACCTTGAATTTAGAGATCCATGTGCCTGACTCCTGGGATTAAAGGTTTGTACTAAGTTGCCTGGAGCTAACTTAACTTAAGCTTACTTCCTTAATTCAATTTTATATCCTTGGGCACAGGATTCAGCTCCATTTCACTTCCGGGTGTCCCTTTTTCCTTGTATTTTTCCTTTCTCAACTTCCCTTTTTTCATTAAAATGCTCTTCATAAGAATGAATTTTAGTAACCATACAACAAAATTCACACCTTCCTTTTTCAAAGCAATTAATCTAAATCGCTTCACCTGAAAGACCCCCAGAGTGGGGAGACCCTCACTCAAGTCTTGGGAAGACACGACTCCCCAAGAACTCACACAAGACCATCCTTGCTATAATCACATGAGGTTTATCGATAGGAACCAGTGCACTGGGGTCGAGACTCATATCACGCAGAGGGGCAGTGGAGTTCGACCCGAGGAGGCTGGGAGAAGAGGTATTTAAAGGAGAAACCACAACCCGAGGGGGCAGGGATGGCATCATTGGAAAAGTGTGTAGAATAACAGTGAAAAATCACAAGGAAGAACTCTGTCCCCCAAGATTGTTTCCTAGGAGAAGCTGTCTCCTACTTCTCAGATTGTTTAACTTCATGGTCCGCTAGTTCCTAGGAGAAGTTGTTTCCTGCTTCTCAAGATTGTTCTCTAAGATTTATGGTCAGCTACTTTCTGGGAGAAAGCTGTTGAGCTGGCCAATGTAATTATCCATTCTATAGCCCTAGGAGAGGCTTCTTGGAACATACAATTCTGGGGCCTAACCTGTTTTTTTTTTTTTTTTTTCTGCTCTAAACTTTGTGTCTAGGGGGGCAACTTTAAAACTTTTACCTTTCACACCTTAACCTCAGGCACACTCTTTGGACAACGGCAAAAGGCAGCCACATTTCCCCCCGAAATACCACAGAAACAGTCTCAAGGCCACATACTGAAATTCTTCTTCACTAAACCACCTTGGGCCAGGTCCTAACAGTTCAAATTATTCTCAATTTGGAACTGAAGTAGGAACTGAATTCCTACTAAGGTAGCCCATTAAGCCCTATTTAAAGCATTCCACTGCTATCCAAATCCAAAGTCCCAAAATCCACATTCTTCCAAACAAAAGCATGGTCAGGCCTATCACAACAATGCTGACTGACTCCCTTGTACCAACTTCTGTCTTAGTTAGGGTCTTATTGCTGTGAACAGACACCATGACCAACATGAGTTTTATAAAGGACAACATTTAATTGGGGCTGGTTTACAGGTTCAGAGGTTCAGTCCATTATCATCGAGGTGGGAGCATGGCAGCATCCAGGCAGGCATGGTGCAGGAGGAGCTGAGCTCTACATCTTCACCGGAAGGAAGCCAGGAACAGACTGAACATCCTCAGGTAGCTAGGAGGAGGGTCTCCATGCCCACTCCCTCAGTGACACACTTCCTCCAACAAGGCCACACCTTCTAATAGTGCTACTCCCTGGGCCAAGCAAATGCAAACCACTACATTTTCCATTAAAACACTGGAGGAGGAGAGCAGAGAAAATGTTGGAAACACTGGTAACTTCTAAAGCCCACAGGGAAATAATGAAATTCTAAGAAACTGGTAAAAGCCATACAGCCAGGAAACAATGCGCAGATGCCAAATCTCAATATTATGAGAAAATACGCTAAATAATGAGTCACGTTTCACCAGGGAGACTAGGTGGGCCCGTGCTTGGGGGTCAAGAGGCCAGGGGCCCCAGCCTCTGGCTCATGATGAGATGCTCATGGTAACTTCTCCTGAGGGCAGTTGGCTGTTGTGTATCCAATCGGTATACAGCATGACCCCACCCTCTATCCAGCACCTCTGAGGCTTCCTTTATATAATGAAAGCACAGGAGGAAACCTGATGTGTAGGTCAGTGTATCCACCATGCACACTAGGACAGTGTATGCACTATGCACACTAGGACAGTGTATGCACTATGCACACTAGGATAGTGTATACACCATGCACTCTTGGACAGTCTATGCTCTATGCACACTAGGACAGTGTATGTACCATGCACTCTTGGACAGTGTATACACAATGCACACTCGGACAGTGTATGCACTATGCACACTAGGACAGTCCATGCTGTATGCATACTAGAACAGTCCATGCTCTATGCACACTAGGATTGTGTATACTCTATGCACACTAGGACAGTCTATGCTTTATGCACACTGTTGATTTCAGGGAAGGGCTAGAGGATCCTGTCTGTCTGGTCAGTCATCCACAGTACTCCTGTCCTTTCAGGTTGGGTGGGGGTGGACACTAACCATCTTTAAACAGGTTACTGACTGGAAAGAAGATGGGTGGATATGTGCAGAAAGATGCGTGAGCTTCAGACCACTGTGCAGGGATGGCCCTGTGTCCCTGGGTAAGTGTGTGTGGCTCATGTGAGCACATTAGAATGCAGAGAAAATCCACGTCCTCTGGCAAGTGGAAACTCAGAATGCCCACTTTCTACTTTCAAGCTACGCGGCTGCATAGACATCGACAGTAACCTAGGATCTTCCCTACTAGGAGAAACCTCTTAAGACCTACAGTCATTAGACAGCATTGTGCCAACATACTCTCCCACACTATCACCCTGTCCAGGAGCTTTCTGACCCTTTCAGGGAGAAACAAACCCCTGACAGTCACAGAGAGAGCTATGGCGTAATACTGACCTCTGTAACAAACTATTGTTGGCTTGTTGGTGCCTGGACAGCTCTGGACCAGTGGAGCAGGACAGAGCCACCTTCTTAGAGGTGTATAGAGGTGTCCCTGGGAGGGACAGGCCTTGTGAGACGTTACCTGTAAGATGCTATGCTATGTCTTCTGGGTAATTCCGAATCTCTGGAGAAATCCTGTATTTCTTTTTTTTTTAAACATATTTTTTATTGTGTATTTATTTTATGAGTACACTGTCACTGTCTTCAACACACAAGGAGAGGATTCCATTACAGATGGTTGTGAGCCACCATGTGGTTGCTGGGATTTGAACTCAGGACCTCTGGAAGAGCAGTCAGTGCTCTTAACCACTGAGCCATTATAATGAAATACAGAAATCCTGTATTTCATTGCTGGCTCACACACTGAGTGGAAATAGCAAGGCAGCCCCTTAGAACCCACTTCCTCAAAGCGTGCACTCTTTTTTTATTGAATTAAATCATTCAATTAATTAATTAAAATTTTAATACAATATCTTGGTATGTAGCACCGGTTGGCTGAAATTCACAGAAATCCGCCTGCCTCTACCTCCCAAACATGACCATTAAAAGCCTGTGCTACCATGGCTGGCTAGTTGTAGATCAAGATGGAGCCCACTCTAGCTTTATCATAAAGCATCACAGAGGGATGGAACTGGGGAGCCATCTATCTCTTCATTAAACCATCACCACCATGGGGGTTCATGGCTAAAGTTAGTAGCAACAGATAAAATCTATTTATGCCATTTGTGACTTAATTGCCTTATAGGGCTAGGTACATTTAGAGGAAGAAAGAAAATCTATACATCATTTTAATTGCCATGTGGCAAACACTGGGGATAACACCCTGAAGTTAAGATATAAATATTTACATGCATTCACTTTGAATAACAATTTATGTGAGTATTTTAAACATTCATTTTAACTTTACAAATGCCTTAAATATATATGTGACTATATTTACACAATTTACATACATGCATATATGTATGTCTGCACACACAGAGAACCTTAGCTATCTCAACAGGTATATGGAGAATCTCCTAAATGTCTGGGGGCTGGTCTGCCTTGGCAGTCAAGTGCAGAAACAGGCTTAGGGCCACTGGGGCAGCTGAGCAGCTGGGCCATCTGTGAGATGCAGCCAAGCCTCTGGCAGTTTTGAAATCCTCTGTGGACCAAGCCTGCCTCATTCTTGCAGAGTTCAAAGTTGCAAGGAGTCAAGAGGCAGGAGGTTTGTCAAATGGGAAGAATACAGAGGAGAGTGTGGGGCACTGGAGAGAGGGACTCTGTTAGTCTCTGCTGGGAGCCAGAAGGAAGGATGATCCTAGCCTGTTCCTGGGCCTTGGAAGTAGATTGTTGGTGAAATCAGGAATACTCTACACATGTCTCTATTTTTGAGGATGGTAAGAACAGACACACGTGCAGACTGACTAACAGAGATGTTTTCCCTGAGGTGCATTGCAGTGGTCTGGGGTTTCGCTCAGGGTTATTCAGTGTTTGCTGCAACCAGTTTGATAAAACTAATTGTTTGATCACTAATTGTCCTCAGATTGACTGTAACCAGGCAAGTAACATCATACAATTCAAAGAACAAATAAAGGACAAGAGCAGAGCTCTTTGAGCATTACTAAGTCTCAGACTGAATTTCCCTACAAATAAAAACCACACAGTGTGCTGCTGCCTGGCCGGTGCAGGCCAGTGAGCAATTCTTTCACCCCTCTAGTCTGTCCCGGCACACGGCAAAACAACCCTTCAAAGGCTCAGTCACAAACCATCCCCACAGAGCCGATCTAAATTCACCAAAGCACTGTCTTTGGTACATGCGATGCTGAGCAAAGGGAAGGCAGAAACTTCCAGTTGCATGGAGTGTGCATGGTCCCAGGAGGGAAACCACTCTGTCCTTGGTGTCAACCACAGAACGTCCTTGCGTGGAGTTTGGCTTTGTTGCTAAAAATGTCCACTCTCCCGACACTGCAATTACCAGGCACTCAGCACCCTCCAGCTTTCTCTAATGAATCATAATCTTGCTGGATCCCAAAGGCACCTGCCCTGCTTCATTTGGTGACATCTACCGAGTGTCCTCGAGGTGCAAGGTCTGGGCTTGTCCAAGGAGTCCCATGACCCTGCCAGCCCTTCTTCTGGGGGATTATTTTCATGAATTCCTCTACATCTGAGGAATAAGAATGAAATCTGAACACAGATGGCTGGACAGCGTAGCCTCCACAGACATCATTTGCAATGGCTTGTGGATACCACCATGCAGACCTACTAAGGGCTTGTTTCACCCAGGGTGTGGGGACTCATGGGAAACTGCAAGAGGATGCTCTGGGGTGGTAGGGAAGAAGGGGAGAGAAGGACAATGAGGTAGCCCTGGTGGACAAGTGGGACACAAAAGGGGGTTTTGACATTAGGGTTCTGAAAGAGACCTGTGACCTGTTCATATATACATAGTAACAAGCAAAATGCTTCCCTCACAGACTACTGGGCCCTGATGAAGACGGCAGGCATACCCTTGCTCCTGCATTTGAAGGGGAAACGGGAAGGTGAAGGTTCGCTAAGACTGTGAGATGCGCCTCTGTGTGTGTTGCTCACATTTGGGCCCACAGAAACATTCTCAGTGCAGGCAAGCATAAAGAGGCATGGCGGCAAGGAGTCTGTCCTAACTTGGTATAGCGGTCCTTAGTGACCAGAAGGTGCTAACCAAACTTCTGGCACAGATGACTTGGGGACAACCATCTTTCCCTCCCCTTCTGACTTCCTGCTTTGAAAGTAAAAGGTTTTCTCTCATGAAGACACCAGTTAGATCCTTATCACTGGACATTCCCCCTCAGCTCTGAAATTTGGGGACTCTGAAATAAAAACTGGTAGTTACATTTAAAAAGTGTCCTGCTTCTCGTGATGAGGCTTCACAGGTCCTGTGAAAGGGTGATAGTCTATCCCTCCAAGGTATAGATTTTCTCTGGGCAGTAGAACTGTTGGTCCTTAAAAGTTCTGAATGCCCTTCTATGAAGGGTTAAAAACACCTGGAGGGAAAAGGTCTGCCACCCCTCCCCCCAATGAGAATGAATCTACTGTCAAAGGTCATTAATATGTTACGCTTTGCACCTGGGTTCCCTGGGACAGTTGTGGTACAGCCAATGAAGTCTCCAGGGCTAAGATAGCCTCTCCGGTCATGCCTCCAGACTGTCATCTGTCAGCAGCTCTGAGATCCAGGTGGGGTACGGCAAAAGCAAGAGCTATCTTGTCTTCTTGGTGACCTTCATAAGCTGTCCAAGGCTTTCTCTAGCTGAGGAATGCAGCCAGGAATGAGCGAGCACCCTCTATCACACCAGCAAAGCAGCCTTGGAACATTAAACAGACAAGTGGAGAAGCACCCAGGAGGTGTATGTGGTGTCTGAGGAAAGCAACACGCATTGCGATTTCTCAGTTCTCTTTTGTCTAGACACTGCATCTTCTCACCTTGTATTTGGAATTTCGTCTAAGGTGGGATTTTTTGTTCATATGCAAAACTCAGCACTGCACAAGGAAGAAAAATTCATAGGTTATGGACATGGTGCTAAGTCCTTCTGGGATCAGCACAAGTCACTGAGTTCTTGGCTTGCATGTGCCCTTGGTCACTAGGCCTATTTTCCTATTTTCCTAACTTTGCTTAGCGTGGGGCTCAAGACATTGTTTGTAAAAGTCCTAAGAGTATTCTAGAATGAAACTCTGGTATAAAATTCCATCATAAATCTCCACTACATTACCATGAGCCAATGAGGAGCGTGTCACATGTCACAGGTCCCACCCCCGCCCCCATGTTTGTTCTGAGCACACAGCATCTCTGTATCTCCTCATGTGGCTCATTCTCTTCCAGTAATTTCTGTTCCCCAAATTAATAATCTTCCCCTATGCTCATGCCACATTCAAAATCTAGCTTGCTAAAGTATAAAGGGTTTACTCACCCAATTTCAAAGTAAGACCTTGAATATTCTGCAGTGTTTTCCAAAACATCATCCATCCCTGAATGTTATGACTTACTCATTTAAAACAACAGCAGGAGACAGAAAAATAAAAGAAACCAAAGGAAGGTGAAGAAAATTAAGATTGGGTACAAAATTAAGATTGCACCAATTTTAATTATAATTATGTAGAAGGAACAACATGTGAAGGAAAAGTTAAATGGCAAACATTGCATTACGTACAGACACGTGCTTCTGGAGGGCGAGATGTGTCCTCCTTTGCTCTGTTCCACTCGGCTTGATACAGGGCCAGTTGATACCAGTGTGTCATCCTTACTGCGACCCAACTTTTACAAAATCGTCTTTCACAGTGTATTTCATAGTTGGACATTTTATTCATTTCCCCACAGCAACGACCTTATCTCTCAGCCTTGCTGGGAGTCTTAACTTAGTGGTGAAATTTGGACACTCCCATCAGATTCAAACCCACTGTCCCACATCTGTAGAGGGGCTTGTTTTGCCCTGAGTGCAGATGGGTAAGGGTTGGGTAGTCTTGTACTTTCTCAATCCTCTGATGGGCTCACTTGTACTGTCTGCAGGCTAGGTAGATTTTTCTCTAATTAGAGGTCTGTCAGTCTTGGATTTGTGCTAAACAGAAAGACAAATGAACCAGGGACACCCCAGAGTGTCCCCTACGAGCCTGGTATATCATAGTTCAGCCATGTCACTATTAGAAGCATGGCCTTGTCTTGGTTCACACGACTGCTGGACTCTTGTTTCTTATACCAAACTTCCTTCCTCGCACATTTGGGTTAGAGGTCACCAGGCTGTAGGCCTGTTTTGCAGTTGGATACTGATTGTCTTAGTTACTGTTACATTGCTGTGAAGAGACCGGGCTGTAGGCCTGTTTTGCAGTTGGATACTGATTGTCTTAGTTACTGTTACATTGCTGTGAAGAGACACTGTGAACAAGCAACTTACAAAAGAAAGCGTTTAACTGGAGACCTGGTTACAGTTTCAAAGGGTGAGTCCTTAACCATTACTGAAGCGAGAGCATGGCTCCAGGCAGGCATGGGGCTGGAGCATTAGCTGAGGGCTTACATTTTATCCACAAGTTAGAGAGGGGGGGGCAGAGAGACAGAGACAGAGAGACACTAAGAGAGATAGAGACACAGAGAGGCACAGAGCTTGTATGCGTTCTCGAAGCAATAGTGGAGATGTAAGACTCTCAAGATCTCAGGTCAGATAGGACAACTGAAAAGCTTTCAAGTGAGGATCAATCCAGTCAAAGAAATGTTAAAAAGGAATTTAAAATGAAAAAATAAGTACGAGGAAGCAGTCTGAGCTGCTGGGTAGAACTGTTTCTATTTGCTAACCATGATGCTCAAAACCTCGTCATGCCTACATTGGTAGTTATGGCAACACACCCAGGCCCCGTTCTCAGTTATCTCTGTAGGCTCCACTACCATGGAAGGATGAACCCTGTCCTAGAGTTAGTCCGTAGGCCATCAGACCCCAGCAATCCTTCTGCCTCTGCACCATGCAGCTCCCCTGCTCACCTCGAAGCACTGGCAATACAGCATGAGTGGCCATGCCTGGCTTTACACATGGGTGCTCAGATCTGAACTGAGGTCCTCATGTTAGCTCAGCAAGTGCTCTCAGCCACTGGGCCATCTCCCAGCAGAGTTGAGTAGAGTTATAAAGGTACGAGCTCCCAACTTCCAAGAGAAAGCACAGTTTAATTAATACAGTGCAAGGGGAGGTAGCTGGGTAATGACTAGAGCCCTGCCTGCCTCAGCTGTCAGTTGTCAGAGACTCGTCATGCACAATGCTTTGATGAGGTGAAGCCCATGAAGGCCATGACAAGGGCCCATCCTGGGAGGCGTCAGTGGTTCCAGAACAAAAGAGGGGTTATCAGTGCTTCTTCAGAATGAGTTGGGGAAATCTGAGTCATTGATGTCAATGTGATCAGGAGACACTGATAAGAACAGCAGATTCCTTTGCATAGTGAGTGTTGCTTGCAAATGCGTGGCTGGGCCTGTGGTGATAGTTTTATTGTATTGTAGAAAGTTCTAGTCCATCTACTTGGCATTTCCACTTACTTATTACCATGTCCATCATTGGCATTGAGTGTGGGCTTCCCCTGTGCAGGGGTGAGTGGTTTTCACCTTCAGGGGCAGCACCTTAAGCCAGGGCTAAAGTGTGATCAGGAGGAATAATGTGATTGGAGCCACCAGGTCCAGAGTTTTAGCTTAACCCCACGTAACAGTAACATGACAGAACCAAAACAAAACAGGCATGGCTCTTAAACCTCTCTCCCAAAGGTTCTGGTTATGACCTGTATAATAAGCTTCCAGAGCATTCCCAAGACTATCACCATCTTGTAGCAATGCCCCTGAAGCTTCTTGTCTGAACCAAGGGCTTGCAGGGGCTATCACTCTGGATGGGGAAAACTTCATTACCTTCCCTAACTTGCTTGAATTAAACCACAATAACAACAGCATGACTTTGTCATCAATAGAATTCCCAGCCCTTGGCAAGTTGAGACAGGAGGATTGCCATGAGCTGCATGCCAGCCTGGGCTACATAATCAGTTCCAGGCCAGCTTTTACTAAGAGTGAGATCCTGATGCAAACAACAGAACAAGCAAAAAGAGAACTCCGCTGAAGTGAAAACTTCTGGTTTCTTTGGAAAGTCAGATGCCAAAGATGTTTTGCCAGAGCACATGGGTGAAAGGATGTTTTGCTGAAGCAGACACATGAGAGGATGAATAGAGAGAATATAAATATGACTCCACAGACACTGGGAGCTCAAGTATTGGTTCACTTTGCTCTGCCTACATCACACTGCTGAGTTCTGCTTGTGGCGACTTCATGGTGAACTTCTTGACTCTCCTGTTGACTCAGGCTGTTTGGAGAGCCTTGTGGTTTCTTCTGGACTGAACTGCCCTTGCTGGTTTGCGTGTGGTATCTGCCGAGCGGACTGAATTGCAGCTGTTGATTTGTGCCTGGTGTTTGCTAGTGGAGACTGGACTGAGAACAATGACGATTGGAATGGACCCAAAGAACTATTTCTGGGGTTGGGGATTTAGCTAAGTGGTAAAGCCCTGTCCTAGGAAGCGCAAGGCCCTGGGTTCAACCCCCAAGTCCAAAAAAAAAAAAAAAAAAAAAAAAAAAAAAAAAACAAAAACTATTTCTAAACAGGTCCACTTTCCTGGTATCCTAATAACCTCTGGTGGGTGGTGGGCTAGAGGGGAGGTTGAACCCTTATTAAAGTAGGTTGAGAAAGATATATGCCTACACTTCACATTTTAAAAAAGTCACATGGTAGTCTGTATTTATAAACACGGTAGAGGCTCACGTCTGTGAGACCTGGGGACTGATGGCTGTGCCTCTCAGCCCTGAGAGTGTGCTAGTGGGGTGTTGTCTGACCTCACAGCTCAGCTCATCACATTGCAAGTGTAGTGACCGTAGCCAGCCATGACAGTTTTTATTCTGTGTTTCTAAGGGAAGACTTTCCGTGTAGGTGACCTTGCAGGGGCCGTGTGCTGTGGGGACAGGTTCTCTGCCTCTCCTTGCCTGCTCCTCAGGAATAACCAGGAGACGTCCATCTCTCCTGTTAATGAAAAGGTGGACAGCAGGATCCTTTTAAAAGAAAATTACTAATAAAATCACCCTAATTCAATTCAGCAGAGTTCAAGCTTGTTTGTGATCGGGTTATTTTTATTTATTAATGTTCTTAAAGTCTATGTGATTTTATGGGTTGATACAGTTGGAGACATTTTCTCTGACTGTCATGCTGTATAACACCCATCATAAAGATGGTCAGAGGGCACCGAGCACAGGGCTACGTTCAGAAGCCCCCAGTGTCCTGTTCGCGCGCAGGACACTTGTCCTGTATGTGGAATGCGGGTACTGTCCCTGGAGAACAAGGAACTTGCTACCATGGGTGGGCCAGAAGCCTCCTTTTTGCCCTTTCTCCCCTCCAGGTCAACCTCAAGGGAAAGGAAGGGCCAGAAGATGCAGTGTGGGGGTTGGGAGGGGTGTTGGGCATTTACTCCACAAGGTCTTCAGACACCTGCAGGCATGAGCTGCAGGCATGGCTTCCGATTACAAGAGGAGGTAGAGTGACTGCCACCTTGTGCTTGCCTTGATACTGAGGACCTGAGTTGGAGCCCTAGACCTAGCACTGGGCAGCAAGAGACAGGCAGCTCCCCACCTCTGCCAGCCAGCGTAGCCTATTTGATGACTATCTGGTGAGTTCCAAGCTTGGTGAAGAGACTGTCTTTGTTTGTTTTGTTCTGTTTTTGTTTCTGTTTTAATGAACACTGAAGAATGACACCTGAGATTGTCTTCTGCCTCTCTCGGGAATGGGAATGCAGGCACCCCTCCTCCACGCACAAAACAAAACAAAACAAAACAGCAAATCAACAAAACAACAAAACCCCCAGTACTACTCCGTGTATCTTCCAAGGCAGGGAACAGAAAGTAGTGCTTGAAGAGATACTCTAATGACTCTTCAAAGAGACTTCTCAATATGCTCACTGTCTGGTTCCCTACAATTCCTACAAACTCATAACAAACTGCATGTGGTGGGTTTCTCCTGCAAGATATTTATTTCCCCTTTGCCAGGAAGGTATGTTAACAAGGTCTGCCATTAGCCTCCCAGAACCCCAGACAAATGAATTCTTGCAGCAATCAGTATGTATTTGATACAATTATACCCAGTTTCCAGCTACCTTCTCCTGACTCTCAGAGGTCACCCTGGGTGTGAGGAGGGCAGAATCAGGGTTCTAACTACTGTGTTCTGAGCAGCTCCAGATACTCTCCCCCAAAAGCTGTGATTTACCACGGCCATGATAAAGGAAAAATGTCACTCTGTATTCTGAATTTTGGAAAGTCTGATTTTCAAGACTAAAATCAGAAAGCACCCCTAATGGCATTTATCTGGAGATTGTTTTTCTCTGCTATTCCTGAATGGGCAGGGCACATTTTTACTTGAAGTGTGACCTTATCAGTAAAATAACAGAATTTTCTTATCTCCCTCAACAAAAAAAAAAAAACAAAAAAAAACAAAACAAAACAAAAAAAAAACAAAACCCTAACAATTTTTCTGGGGGTGAGGGGAATGATTGCCAAATATTGTGACGGGGAATTGGTATTTATTTTTCAAAAATTATATTTAAAGTGGTAATTTTTCCAATCTTACCGATTTTTCCAATGTGGTAATTATCTTTAAAAAGTACTCCATTCTTGCGTTGTTTTCAGAACCTTTAAAAATGCCTTTCTCTTTTGTACAGAGAAGAAATAAAATGGTGATAATTATCTTCCTCTTACAGTTTCAAAGAATTAAAGCATGTTTACCATTCTCACAATAGACGCAGCAAGTTCTGTGGAATGCGGGTTCTGCTTGCACTTCAGAGTCATGGCTCCGATTTGATGGGGACTCTGCCTGTCCCCCTATGATTCAGCCCTGGGAGTGGAAGCAACATGGGCAGTCTGCGAGGGCCACTCTACCACCCACAGTCACCCACCGGTGAACAAACTAGCTTTGTATGACATCTGGTTAAGTGCCTCTTGCTGCTAAGTAGAATGCAGGGCTGCGGCCCCAGCGCCTTTGATGGTGTGGCTCAGCCCTGGCCCTTCCTCCCTTTTGCCTCTGGCACATGTAGACTCACCAGAGATCCCCAGTTTCCTCCTCTGTGAAGTAAGAATAAAACCAGTGCCCACCTCAGAGGCTGCTGCAGGGATTTAATGAAATGATCCGTGGGAAACAACTAGCTCATAGGAAGTGGGACCAATTAGAGGGACCCCATGCTCCCTGGGGTAACTGTGTGGGCATTAGGTAGTCAGAGCACCATTAAATACTCTCAAAGCACTGTTAACGTTAATGAGGAGTCTTTACTGTAATCATTCCCCCTAATGTTTAGTTTTCCTTTAAATATACTAAAGTGCTGGGACATTTTAACTGTGATTGACAGCTGCTAGATACTTATCCCTTGCCCCAGATGTAGATGCCTTAAGTCAAGGACGATCAGCCAAGCAGGCAGCTGGACCCTCCTCTGGCTGCTTTGAACACTCCATGATGCCTTGAGGAAGCTACGTGGCAATCACAGCTGCTTCCTGCTAGAGATTGTTGCAAAACAGTGCTCACTGTGCTTTTTGCTACCACGTTGTGGGGAGCTCTAGATGACCCTGCAGGCTATTTTTGCTTAGGTTAGAGGTGAAGCACTTTCCCCAGTGGCCCAGGAGGAGGCTGGTAGCTAGTATGATTTCCATGAGGGACCGCAGTGAGTGGTGCATCCAGGACTATGATTGGCAGGTGGCCTTACCAAATTCCTTTTCTGGCTCTCAGTGCAGGCTGCTTCCTCATGCTGAAGTCAGCTAGGAGTAGCCTCCTGTGCTGTCCAACATCTGGACTATCAACATCTGGACAGCAAGAGGCATTTCTCAGCAGGCTGAGCTGGTAACACAAAGGAAGGAAGATGTAGCAATTCGGGCAACAGCTGTAGTAGTACTGGGAGAACAGCTGAGGCATTTGGGTGATTTTCTGGGGCAGACATACAGGGGGCAGAAATGACAGAGGGCTGAAGATGAGAAACTGTAGGTCTTGGCTTCTGGAAGATACCAAAGGGCTAGAGGTCTCAGGGACCCTGGGTCTGAAAGCTGCAATACCAGTCGCTGTCAAGGGCTGAGCATCTCAGCACCTTAGACCTCAGAGCTGTCACACTTCCTCCTTATGTAGCACAGAGGGCCCAGCACCTGAGACCCACACAGTGCCTGTAGACCAGAAAGCATCCCTTGCTGCCGCGTGCCACTGCTAATAGAGGTTCCTGGTAGCTGCCAGTAACGGAGCTGGGAGTTAACGCCCACAGAGAGCCTCTAATTAGAGAGGTCAGAGCCATTAAGTCTCTGGCTTCTAAAGCTCGGAGCAACAGACCATCGGGTCTCAGGGATTGGACTCTCAAAGCAACAAAAGCCCAGAATGGCCACCATTGAATTTTCCCAACCGCAATCCTCCTTCACTGATAATAGAGGAAACCAATGCACATCCTCATTATTAGGCTATTCTGCAGTTGGGGAAGGGAAGGGTGTTGGGGGCGTCTGCTCAGACAGACAGACACTGTGAAGACAAGGAAAAGACAACTGTCGACATATAGTATCCAGCAGGACACGCAAGAAAGGAGTATTTCACAGTCAATGTAGGTGGGCTCACGGAGGAAGCCACTGCTGCGGCTGGAGGAACCTGGCATGTAGGCAGAGTTCTGAAGGATGGACAGGGGCTCTTCTGATGAACAGAGCCAGAAGGCATTCCAGGAGAAAAGGCTGGTAGGACCCCAGTGGGGGCCATGGGAACTGAAGAATTGACACTGTAGTGGGCAGTCCTGGGGAACTCTGGCTGTGTTCTGGAAAGTTCATAATGTATAGTGTGAGCATTGCACTGTCATGCAAATGCTGTGTGTGTGAGAAAGAAGCAGATTGGAGCTTGGGGGAGCACACATGATGATTCCCGTTGTGTATGGGTCCCCTGAATACAGCTGCCTTGCTGCTTGAGGAAGGGCACACCTCACTAGCTCCTTCCTTGCCTTCAGGGCCTCACCGACCCCTCACCTATGAACCTTTCCTCCTGGATGTCCCCAAATCTCCTTCCCCCTTAGCTTTCCCAGTCTGGTGCCCCTGGTGGCCCTGCTCACAGGATTCCTTCAAGGTTCACAGGATTAACAGGTCATGAAAAGAACCAAGGACGATTTACAATGTTGGGAAAGACAAGAGTGATGTCACTACAAACCATGGTAGACCCTCGGCAAGTGGGTGCTGATGGACTGATGTGGAGGACAAGGAGTAAATAGCTAATCAATCAAACCATAGCCCATCCACCAAGTGGCAATGAGGAAATAGCAGCTCACCTGAGGCACTCACTGGGAAAAAGTGGCCCCTGTGGAAGTGCAGCTGCCATGATAGTTGTCGGTGGGCTGTTGGAAATTTCCACCTTTCAGCTTCTTAGCAACAGAACACATCAGAGGAATAAGCAGGCTTCCCATCAAGGCTTGGCTACCTTAAGCTAGATGTTACCTTTGAAAATGTCCCTGAGAGTCATAGGAGACTTCCTGCGCACATCTGGGGAATTGCCTATTGCCAGGTCTGAGAATACTTTATGAACATGCACTTCCTCAAGCAATTACAAAAAACCCGCAAGGTAAGCGGCGGCTGCTATGGCTGGTCCTGTATTTATTCCCAACATGGTAGGGTGCTAGGGTGCTTCTACCTCTAAACCTGGGTCCAGGAGAATCAGTCCCAGGGATAAAGAGATGTGGAGGAGATGCTGGAGTCTTAGGCCATGTCACTGTCAGACTTCAGCGTGGCATTCCATCACACAATGGTCCCTACATGTGGTCTCTTCAAACAGAAAAATACCCTCCTTTCAGTTAAATCAGAGAGAGAAGCAAACACTCACTACCATCTGCTGTAGCAAACTCTAACTCTGGACTTCCAAGGCAGGAGAGGTGGTAGCTCCTATTATTAACTGTGCTAGGTGCTGGGGGCGGAGCACTGGAGCGGGTATGGGACTATTTTTAGGCTGCAAAGTCCCATCGGTGTCCTCCTGCCTGCCCTACTTGATAGGAGAACAAGTAGCTATTTTTTTTTTCTCCAAATAGTCGGGTGTATCGATACTTCAAGCTGCAGAGTCATCGTCGTTGGTAATTATCTCTGTCCCTTCCATGCAGCACAGGACAAAACAACACAGTGACTCATAAGCTTAAAACCCTTGTCCCTTGGGGTGAATCAGACACTCACCACCCCGACTCTACCTGACATTATTCAGGAGGCTTGGCACCACAGGCAAGATTTACCATCCTGTGCCTCTAAAGCCTGGCACACGATGCTTGACAGACCAGCAGCACGCTCTCTGGAACTAAGATATTGAACTAGTTAATAAATCCCCATATGGGTTGGCTATGGGTGTCTCCTTTATCCCAGTTTAAATGTGGAACCCACACCCTCTGAACCTGGGAACTTGACCTTACCTTCAGACAGGGTCTTAAGAGGTTATCAGGTTAAATTGGGGTCATCAGGATACGCCCTAATGCAGCAGGACTAATATCCCAAGAAGCCAGACAGAGAGGTACACACGGAGAAACAATGGTGTGAGAGCCAAGAGGGAAGATGTCATCTACAAGCCAAGGACAGAGGCCTCAGGGGAAGCAGGCTCTATTGCTTTTTTGACCTTTGTTGTCTAGCTTTCAGAGCTGTGAGAGAATGGAGGTTTGTCATGGGAACCACCAGCACCTCCAGACGATAGCTCTTGCAAATTAACCGAGCTGTGAACACCCAATGTTTTAGAAGCCATAGGTTGGAGGGGTCCAGAGGCTGATGGCCTGGGTCATTCTTATGATGATGTAGATTTATGCAGCCAGAAGCAGATGCTGCTGCTGCTTGGTTCACTGCTCTGGAGGCAGGGCTAAAGAAAAGGGTGTCTAAGGAAGGTAAGGTTTGTGACTCTGTGTGCATGAGGACTTAGACACTCAGCAGTGGTGACACAGTGTGATGTGTCCAACCTGAAGTCTACAGGTCACACATGCTCCAGGACAGTGGTGAATATGACCCAAAACTTCACACTTAGTTTTTAAAGTTTTATATATGTGTATACATAAAGATATATGTGTATATTTATGTATATATTGCTATTCTTGAGTGAATATTGTAGATAGAAACATGGTATTAAAATGTCAAAAGGTTGGGCAGAGGGCATTCAGGATGGAAACTGATGACCAGTCAGTGTGCAGAGTAAGTGACATCTGTGCCCCCTCCGACCCCCAAGGCTCAGCAGCCACCAACAAGGAGAGAGAGAGAGAGAAAGCGCACCAGAGGTCAGCGGGACTGGATCAAAATAGTGTCTTTTGGACATGACAGAATTCCTGCACTTAATAAACTCACAGCAGCCAAGGTTGCCTTTGCAAGACCTGTACCAGATCAAACCAGTAAACATTCCAGCAATGGGGAGGCAGGAGCTCCCATACCTAGCTGAGAAGATACTGGCAGTTTATAGCTTCTGCAGTTAGGGAAGGATCAATTTGCTTTAATGTTTAACTTCTGGCAAGCCATTCAGGGACGAGTTGATGGACCCATACCCCTGAGTATATGAGCGGCATATCAGACAATAGGTTATTAGACGTGAACTTGGGAGAGATGGGTGTGTGGTGTGACTCTGGGAAGAGTTAGATAAGTGAGAGGTATGATCAAAATACACTCTGGGCGTGTATAAATTCATGTGTGTTTAAGACGCTTACACAGGCCTGGCTGCTCGCTGTAAGCTCTAGTGTGGCTCCTGGGCTATGACATCTTACTGGCCCCAGCTGGGCTGCACAGCACCACTTGGGCATCACATGCACACAAGCAGAGAGTCCTGATGGTTCACCTCACCAATAAGATCTTAGAAATGTGGCACTCTTGAAGTTGCTGACCCACTGCTATCCAAACACTAAGACTCAAGGGTGGTTTGGTCCCGAGGGCCTGCAAACCTCTTTCAGGGAGCTGGCTGCTGCTGCTTTTCCGTGGGTGACAGTGATGGTCATGTAGGGGACAACTAAAATCAGACCACCTGGAAGCAGCAAGGAGCTTAGGTAGCCCAGCTGAGACTGCCTTTTCACACATTTGGCTCATGAGTCTGACCTCTCATGAGACGTTATGAGACCCCTAGGTAGAAGTTCCAAGGAGTGGCTGTTTCTCCC
The DNA here is from genome assembly GCF_011064425.1 of Rattus rattus. Classification (NCBI taxonomy): domain Eukaryota; kingdom Metazoa; phylum Chordata; class Mammalia; order Rodentia; family Muridae; genus Rattus; species Rattus rattus. Next base: position 201,149,531 of record NC_046155.1, read on the forward strand.
TGTGCGGTGGTCGCAGGGAGAATGCACCCAGGAGGTTTGGTGCCTTCTATGCTTGGCTGGACCAGACAGTAGCACTGAAAATGGAAAAATGCTAGCTGTTGTTGTCACTTCTGTTCTGAGGGGACAAGGAAGGGAGAGGAACTGTCATTCATGGGCCATCTGGTTCTCTGATGACGATCATCGCTAATTAATTAAATGGGGACACTCAGGAGGTGTGCCAGTGTCTGAGGAGAACCCTGAGTTAGGGCATAATCAAGTGCCTTTTATCTGCAGCTGTAGGTGGGCTGTCTGTCCCCACTCGGAGACACTGGTGAGCCTGCAGGCCTCGGTGACAGGTCTCTTTCACTCTTGGAGTTGGTGGCCTCGGCTTGCAGGGTCTGTTCTCAGTAAACTCAAGCACGGGGCTTATTGCCTGTGGTACCTGCTAGCACAGCTCTGTCCTGGCTCTGTAGTTCCCCCAGCTCCAAGAGAAAACTCTGAAAGCTTTTTACTGGCAACACTGGCACATTGAACTCGGAATTGTGTTCTTAAGGCTCATGTGTGGCAGAGGAGGAAAATGCTTCTCTCAAAGCTCTTAACATTTGCTCTGCCTTATTTCAAAGGTCCGGAAACTGTTCATCCAACAGTAGAGAACCATGCACTACCTAAACTCTCTCATCCTGAGTGTGCAGGATCACACCTGGAACCCCAACACTCAGAAGGCTGATGCAAGAGGATTGCCTTCAGCTCCATGTTCACACAATCTTGGGGGGAAAAAAGAATGTCTCTATTTAGAATCCTTTGATTTAGTCATAAGGAGGTAAGAGAGTTTTGTCTCTTTATATCCAGAATAGAGTATATAAGAGACAAATGTAACCATTCAACCTAGAATAATCCACAATGCAACATGAAGGCCACTCTGGTAACATGAAGGCCCACATTCAGTTCAGTAAAGCCTCACGAAATCCCTGAATTCTTCAGCCAGAGGACAAACCTGAGCTTTTGACTTCGTAGACCCCAGAGTTAAACAGATATTTTGGGGGAGGTTACATGTTAAATCCTTAAAGCTGCCATGAAATTTTTCTGAAGACACTGGAGGGGTGTTTCCTCAATTCAGGAAGCTAGCGGAGTGCTTTTCAATATGAAAGGGACACGGCAGCCCTTTCTAACTGCACCTTAAGAAGATGAGTCCTAAAATGAAAGGCAAACAAATAGGACAGTCACAGAGCATAAAGGCCCTTTAAGGTAAGCACAGGGTGAGCAGCAGCCCCCCTCCTTTGGATAGCGGATTAGGTATTTGGATGGGTCCCAAGCTCATTACTTCCAACTATGAACATAGCTCAGTAACCGCTGCACGTGGAGTGGCCAGCCCTTGGGTCATGGATCTGCAAAGGGATGAACACGTCATGGTCCTCAGGTTACCGGCGATGCTGCCATTCTGTCATACCCAGGCCCCTAAAACTTTAATGACTATTCACCTCTTCAATTCTTTCACTGCACGTGAATATTTCATGTGGAGAACTGTACATTGAGACCAGGGGATAGGAACCACAGAGAAAGTAAATCCCTATTCTAAAAAGCACCAAGTCTCGGCCATCATTTTTAAAAGTGCCACATCTGTCAGATGGCACAACTCGACCAGCTAAGTGGAAGGAACGGGCACTACTTGCTTATCAGATTAATGGAGAAAATGTTGTTGTTTTCAGTGAGAAATTCTCTCATCTGCAATGACTCTTTTGGTCACAAAGAGAGAGAACACACACACACAGCAAGACCTGGAGGTAGCAGGGTACCAAGGAATGCTGTCCTTTACGGCATTAAGTAAAAAATGGTAAAAACCATTTATCGAAATATTTCCCTTTACAAATCCCACTTCCTCATCTAGAACCATTATTCCCCCAGAGTTCAGAATGCATGCTGGAGGTTAAACTATCACCCAAGTCCACAATGCCATAGCCTTGAGTCTACAGGGTCTCTCCCCACCCTCCAAATCATCTCCTCTGTGAAGAACTGACTGAAAACCAAATGAGGAGGGCATTTCCGAGGCCCGTCCTCCCACTGCACTCAGATAAGCCCAGTTGGAACAGAAGCTTAGGACCCCTCTCTCTCAGTCACACAGACACACAGACACAGACACACAGACACAGACACACACACACACACACACACACACTTTGTGTTTCTTTGTAGGACAGAGGAAACTGGCTGTCACAGCATAAGCCTACTGTGTTGTAGCACCTGCTGTACAGCCCCTGTGCCCAGCCTCCTCCTTCTGGGAGCCCGACTCCCGATGGCTCAGGACACAGTGACCTTTTTGCTGGATTTTTTTTTTTAAATCCCAGAGTTCAGCCTTAAAAGAAACGGGCAGAATGAAGTGCATTTGATGAGTGTGGTGTACCCTGTTGTGAAAGGGGCAGAGGCAGGCACTGGAGAAGAAATGATCGCTTCTGATAAGATAGCTGTACAAAGCATACTTGGAGGTCACTGGGGGTCTTTCAAAGAAAAGGAGAATTCTCTGTAAATATTGAAGAGGCCTGTTCCAGATAGAAATGGATATGATAAAATGATGTAAGGATCAACTTTAGGAAATGCCCACCGCAGATTTGAAAGTGGCCAACGTGACATGAGAGAACAAATCCATCTTGCCCTTCTTTCCCTGAAGCCGAGTGGGAGACATAGCTCACAAAATCCAAAATCTACTTTCCCTCTGTAAGTTTGGGGCTTGTTTGTCTGGGAAGAAGCCCTGTGGTGCAATAGGTGAAAAGGTTGAAGTGACCTGCTCAGCATCCTGTCCGTGCTGGGTTGAGTCTTTAGCTTTGAAACTCACCCCTGTCCCCCATGGGGGGAAGACAGGAAGTAAAGAAAAGTAGCAAGGTCTGAAAGAGACAGCGGCTCACCATCTGTCCCAGAAATGTTCCTTGAAGGGGCAAGTGCTATGCTGGGAGGTGGGCTGGCCAGAACAGCTTTCCCTGGTTGACCTCTGGCTTGATGTAACCACTAGGAAGGGCTCAAACACACTCTGCCTGGAGAGAGCCTTCCGGGAGAACTTTCGCCTTTACAAGGGTAGCTGCTGGAAGGAGGGAACAGGGGAGAGGGCTTAGCACCAGCCTTGGTCTAAACAGAGCCCACCTGAGAGGTTCGAAGAAGACCCCTTTCTCTCTCTCTCTCTCTCTCTCTCTCTCTCTCTCTCTCTCTCTCTCTCTCTCTCTCTCTCTCTGTGTGTGTGTGTGTGCAAAAGCGTGATGCACCTGAGTGTGATGTGCTGGGCTGGACACTTGGATCCTGGGCTTTAGAAAAAGTTCACAATCTTCGTGATAATGACACTGACTAGAGACCACCGAAGCATACTGGAGAAGAGAAGTAGGGTAGGGCAGGAAAAGTATGGGAGACTAGGAGGGTGGAAAAGGGGGAAAGGAGGGGTAGAAGAGGGATAGGAAGAAGGACCATCAGAGGGGAAGGAAGAAGAGGGAGTGAAGGTTAGCCTGCAGGGATGAAGAAAGGCCGGGAGGACCTTCGAGCAGAAGGCAGAAAGCAAGAGAACAGACAAACCAGAGAGTTTTGTAGATCTAGTAGGATCAGTGTCGGAGACCAGATACAGAATAAGACAGGAAGGAATCCTTTAGGAAAAGAAGCGGAGGAGGTGGGGCGAAGCATCCCCGGCAGGCTTGTTCAGAATCAGCTGGACCAGCTCTCACCTGTGCCTAGAGGCAGCAAACATTGCTTTCCATCTCAGGCCTAGCCTCGAACTCCTACCCAATCCAGCCCCCCTGCTCCCGGCCCTGCTGCCTTACCTGGCCCTTGACCAGGCTGGCAGCAAACTGGCGCATGACGGCCTCCACCGTGTAGGCGCTGGACCAGCCGCGCGGCGTGAGCAGCTCCATGCAGATGGCGCCTCCGTCCAGCACGTAGCCGTTTTCCAGTCGCGGACTGAGCACCCGCATGAAGGGCGGCGAGAAGGGGAAGTTATCGGGGAAGGTGAGGTTAAGCAGGATGAACTCCGTGTTGGTCTCCTTCATGTCCTGCCACAGCACCGAGTCCTTGTCCACCTGGTGCAGCTTCACGTTCCAGTCGAAGAGGTTCTCATTTACCAGCTCCACCGAGATGAAGCGGTCGCTGAGGCGCGCGATGTCCTGGAGCTCCTTCATGAGCCGCCGGCTGCGCACCTGTGTGCAGTGCTGCTGGCGCGCCGCGGGCACCAGACTGCCGCCGCCGCCCGCGGCCACCCGGGGCCCGGCCCCCGCCCTGGCGCCCGCCGCCCGCTCGGGGGCCCCTGGCGCCTGTTGCCCTGCCGCCCCCGCGGCTGGCTGGGTTGCTTGTCGCGCGCGGCCAGCTCCGCCGCGCGCTTACTCTTGCCTTTGCCGGGCCCCGGGCTGGCGTCGCCGGAGCCCCCGGGGTGCTGCTGTTGCTGCTGCTGCTTGTGGCCACCGCTCTTACCACCACCTTTGCCGCGCAGCGATGCGCTCTGCTGGCCGCCGCCTCCGCCGCGGTGGTTGTGGTGGTGCTTGGGGTCCTCGGTGTCCCGGTTGTGCAGGCGAATGAGCCCGATTTTACGGAGCAGCGTGGCCATCTTAGGCTCGGCTCTGGCGGGGAGCTCCCCGGGACTCCTGATCCCCGAGCCGGATAGCTGGGACGCACCGGGCTTGTGGGGGGAGGCAGGCGACCGCTCAGTGGGGCGCGGCGAGGGCCACCTTAGGAGCCGGCGGCCGTGGCGCAGCGGAGCGGGCAGCACCAGCGCTCGCTGGCCGCCGCGTCGCCGCTGTCATATGACGGGTCTTCTCCGGCAAGGGCTCCGGTAGCCCGGGGAGGGGAGGCGTGGAGACGCGGCGCAGCTGCTGTCCCTGGCCGGTCACTGGGCGCAGTCCCCGGACGCCGGGTGTCCGTGGTCCTTTGTGCGCGGCCGCAGACCGGCTGGCCCGGAGTCTAAAAGCTGCACCGCGGCGCTCACAGAGGCCCGCGGCGCCCTGGAGGCAGAGAGGTAGCCGCGGAGTCGCGCTGTGCTCCTGCCGGGCCGTGCTGCGCTGGCGGCTACCGCGGGGCCCGGGCCACTGCCGCTCTCGTCGCCGCCGCCTCTGCGGCTGCTGACATTGCAGAGGCGGCTGCTCCGTCTGAGCCGAGCCCGGCGCGGAGGGGGCGGCACTGCTGGCCGGGAGGGGGAGCGCGGGGCGGAGCCGCGGGCTTGACTGCACCGTGCCACCCCCGCCGCCGGGTTCCTGCGGCGACACACGCACGGCCGCTGGGGGGAGACAGCGGTGCGTGCCCGCACCGTTTTCTCCGGGCTACATGCTAGCTGCGTGCGCTGGGGAGCCAGGGAAGGGCTGGCCTGAGCGCCCTAATAAGGTCTCTCAGAATCATTGCACTCTTTGGTCCTCAAACCTAGATGCTGTGGCTGGGGTCCGGGTCTCAAATCCCATTTCACCTCCTTAGGACAACGTAGAGGGTAAAGGTGGAAATCAACCTCTTTATTAAGCCTTCCAACCTGACGGATGAGCCCAGTGTTTCTACGCAACAGTTCTGGGCGGTGGGAGGATGGCAGGAGGGACACTTTCTTAAGGACTGATTAAAAAGTCAGACCGGAGAGCCCGATGAAAGGGCAAGCCTGCCTCAAACTTAAAGAGTAGCCCCTTCAAAGTCACGACTTGAGTAAAAGCAAACCTTTAGTCAACCCACCCAGCCCTCACTGGCTTGCTCTCCCCACCCCATCTCTGCCTCCTGGCTGCAGCGTCTCCGCTTTCCACAGCCAGGCTGTGCGTAGTGGCTGCTTTCCAAAATGCGGCGGAGAAGCACACCAGACACCTTCTCTGGAGCTGACCGGTGCTGAGAGAGGGAAAGGCTCGGAGCAGCAACCCCGTCATCCCTCAGGGCTGCTCTCCTGAGTGAGGGACCTCCACAATGCTCGAATGGGAGAGGGATCCGCCTTCCACCTGCAGATTCCCAGTCTTCCCTGACTTTTTCTTCCTTTAGCCGGTAGAAACTCACTTAAAACCTGGTGAAAATTCCAGCTAAAATCTATTTCAGATTAGCGCGAACTGTGAAGGTTCCGGTGTGCTGCCTGTGGCTCAATGGCGTAGGCGAAACGAATCTCTCAAGAACTGCGAATATCCCGCTGCCCGTCAGAGTCTACTGCCTCTGCTGGTGTGTGGACGCTGAGGAGGGGGAGCAGCTCAGTCCTTCAGGACAGGCATTCCTTCTGCGTGGCAGCCGTTTGCCTTTCTGCCCCTAACATCTTTTATCAAAATTTTGAGTTTTCACTGTGGAAAATAACTGGTGAGGTCATTGTGAAGACACAGACCTGGGTTTGGGGGTTCAGACTGGGGATAGATGTGTATGGGGGAGACAAACTAGCTGGTATAGAGGAGCAGAAAGTTCACAACCACCCACCTGGCACTGCACTTGGGAGAGGGTGGTTCTCCAGAGGGCCTGGCAGTCCTTTGGCTTTCAATAGGACCCACAGGGTGATTTGGACTAAGAACAACCCAGACTATTGGTAGAATCTGAGGGAAGCTGAATCAAGGGTCTGTTTGTCCTGGGCTCCTGATTGCTTTGTTTAACACTTCATTCTACCACTTCATTCTACAGCAGTTTCCTCCTCCTCCTCCCCCTCCTCCTCTTCCTCCTCCTCCTCCTCCTCCTCCTCCTCCTTCCTCCTCCTCCCCTCCCCTCCCCCCCTCCTCCTCCTCTTCCTCCTCCTCCCCCTCCTCCTCATGTTCTTCTTCCTCTTCTTTCTCTTCCTCCTCTCCCTTTACCTTCTCTTATTCCTTCTCTGCTTCTTCCTCTTCCTCCCTCTCTTTCTTCCCCCTTTCTTCTCCTCCTTCACCACCACCACCACCATCATCATCACCATCATCACCATCACCACCACCATCATCATTACCATCACAATCATCATCATCATCCTCACTAGGGAAGGGTGAAAGGGTAGATCTGCCTGCAGTGTCCTTTAAGCATGCTGGCTGCATAAAAAAGGTGAAAGGGAGACACAGAGAGGCCAGGTAGGTGTCTCTATCAACTACTTTTCTCATCGCTCTGACAAAATGTCTGGCAAAGAAAACAGAAGGAAGGTGTGCTAGCTAATTTATGTCAACTCGTCACAAGCTGGAGTCATCAGAGAGGAGAGAGCCTCAACTGAGAAAAATGTCTCAGTAAAATAGGGCTGTAGGTAAGCCCTAGGGCATTTTCTTAGTGAATGGTGGGAGAGAGCCCAGCCCATGGTGGGTGGAGCCATCCCTAGGCTGGTGGTCATGGCTTCTATAAGAAAGCAGGTTAAGCAAGCCATGAAGAGCAAGCCTGTAAGCAGCATCCCTCCATGGCATGCTCTCTGCATCTATTCTTGCCTCCAGGTTTCTGCCTTGCATGAGTTCCTGCCCTTGCTGATTTTTGACGATGAACTATTACATGAAAGTTACACAGAAATAAACCATTTCTACCACAACATGCTTTTGGTTATGGTGTTTTCATCACAGCAACAGTAACCCTAACTAAGACAGAAGGAAAAGTTTTTTAGCCACAGTTTGAATCAATCATGGTGAGGAAGCATGGGAGGGGGCTTGAGGAGTGTGGTCACCCTGTAGCCAAGGTCAGGAAGCAGAGGTGAATACCAATTTTCAGCTTTCTCTCTTGTTGTAAAAATATATAAAATAGAAAAGAGTAATTGTCTTTTACCCCACTAGCTCTGTACCGTGGTGCCCAGATATCTGCTAGATATCTTGGCGGAAACATATCCCAGCCGCACACTTTCCTACACTCAAACCCTTACATAAAAGAACACACAACACAATAATCTTAGATCCAATTGGTAAGATATAACTGCCCACTTAAACATACAATGCCCGGTACTATCCATCCCTTGAGAACATTAATAACAACCCGTAAATACACAGAGCAGAATCTTTTTTTTTTTTTTATTATTATTAACTTGAGTATTTCTTATATACATTTCGAATGTTATTCCCTTTCCCGGTTTCCGGCAACATCCCCTCCCCCTCCCCTTCCTTATGGGTGTTCCCTCCCAAACCTCCCCCCTTGCTGCCCTCTCCCCAACAGTCTAGTTCACTAGGGGTTCAGTCTTAGCAGGACCCAGGGCTTCCCCTTCCACTGGTGCTCTTACTAGGATATTCATTGCAACCTACGAGGTCAGAGTCCAGGGTCAGTCCATGTATAGTCTTTGGGTAGTGGCTTAGTCCCTGGAAGCTCTGGTTGGTTGGCATTGCTGTACATATGGGGTCACGAGCTCCTTCAAGCTCTTCCAGTTCTTTCTCTGATTCCTTCAACAGGGGTCCCGTTCTCAGTTCAGTGGTTTCCTGCTGGCATACGCCTCTGTATTTGCTGTATTCTGGCTGTGTCTCTCATGAGCGATCTGCACTCACATTTTGATCATCCGTCTTGAGTTTCATTTGTTCTAGGCATCTAGGGTAACTCAAGCATTTGGGCTAATAGCCACTTATCAATGAGTACATACCATGTATGTCTTTCTGTGATTGGGTTAGCTCACTCAGGATGATATTTTCCAGTTCCAACCATTTGCCTACGAATTTCATAAAGTCATTGTTTTTGATAGCTGAGTAATATTCCATTGTGTAGATGTACCACATTTTCTGTATCCATTCCTCTGTTGAAGGGTATCTGGGTTCTTTCCAGCTTCTGGCTATTATAAATAAGGCTGCGATGAACATAGTGGAGCACGTGTCTTTTTTATATGTTGGGGCATCTTTTGGGTATATGCCCAGGAGAGGTATAGCTGGATCCTCAGGCAGTTCAATGTCCAATTTTCTGAGGAACCTCCAGACTGATTTCCAGAATGGTTGTAGCAGTCTGCAATCCCACCAACAATGGAGGAGTGTTCCCCTTTCTCCACATCCTCGCCAGCATTTGCTGTCACCTGAGTTTTTGATCTTAGCCATTCTCACTGGTGTGAGGTGAAATCTCAGGGTTGTTTTGATTTGCATTTCCTTATGACTAACGATGTTGAACATTTCTTTTAGGTGTTTCTCAGCCATTCGCATTCCTCAGCTGTGAATTCTCTGTTTAGCTCTGAACCCATTTTTTAATAGGGTTATTTGTCTCCTTGCTGTCTAACTTCTTCAGTTCTTTGTATATTTTGGATATAAGCCCTCTATCTGTTGTAGGATTGGTAAAGATCTTTTCCCAATCTGTTGGTTGCCGTTTTGTCCTAACCACAGTGTCCTTTGCCTTACAGAGGCTTTGCAGTTTTATGAGATCCCATTTGTCGATTCTTGATCTTAGAGCATAAGCCATTGGTGTTTTGTTCAGGAAATTTTTCCAGTGCCCATGTGTTCCAGAGATGCTTCCCTAGTTTTTTCTTCTATTAGTTTGAGTGTGTCTGGTTTGATGTGGAGGTCCTTGATCCACTTGGACTTAAGCTTTGTACAGGGTGATAAGCATGGATCGATCTGCATTCTTCTACATGTTGACCTCCAGTTGAACCAGCACCATTTGCTGAAAATGCTATCTTTTTTCCATTGGATGGATTTGGCTCCTTTGTCAAAAATCAAGTGACCATAGGTGTGTGGGTTCATTTCTGGGTCTTCAATTCTGTTCCATTGGTCTATCTGTCTGTCTCTGTACCAATACCATGCAGTTTTTATCACTATTGCTCTGTAATACTGCTTGAGTTCAGGGATAGTGATTCCCTGAAGTCCTTTTTATTGTTGAGGATAGTTTAGCTATCCTGGGTTTTTGTTATTCAGATGAATTTACCCAAATTGTTCTGTCTAACTCTTTGAAGAATTGGATTGGTATTTTGATGGGGATTGCATTGAATCTGTAGATTTTTGGTAAAATGGCCATTTTTACTATATTAATCCTGCCAATCCATGAGCATGGGAGATCTTTCCACCTTCTGAGGTCTTCTTCAATTTCTTTCTTCAGTGTCTTGAAGTTCTTATTGTACAGATCTTTTACTTGGCTTGGTTAAAGTCACACCGAGGTATTTTATATTATTTGGGTCTATTATGAAGGGTGTCGTTTCCCTAATTTCTTTCTCGGCTTGTTTCTCTTTTGTGTAGAGGAAGGCTACTGATTTATTTGAGTTAATTTTATACCCAGCCACTTTGCTGAAGTTGTTTATCAGCTTTAGTAGTTCTCTGGTGGAACTTTTGGCATCACTTAAATATACTATCATATCATCTGCAAATAGTGATATTTTGACTTCTTCTTTTCCGATCTGTATCCCCTTGATCTCCTTTTGTTGTCTGATTGCTCTGGCTAGAACTTCAAGAACTATATTGAATAAGTAGGGAGAGAGTGGGCAGCCTTGTCTAGTCCCTGATTTTAGTGGGATTGCTTCAAGTTTCTCTCCATTTAGTTTAATGTTAGCAACTGGTTTGCTGTATATGGCTTTTACTATGTTTAGGTATGGGCCTTGTATTCCTATTCTTTCCAGGACTTTTATCATGAAGAGGTGTTGAATTTTGTCAAATGCTTTCTCAGCATCTAATGAAATGATCATGTGGTTTTGTTCTTTCAGTTTGTTTATATAATGGATCACGTTGATGGTTTTCCGTATATTAAACCATCCCTGCATGCCTGGGATGAAGCCTACTTGATCATGGTGGATGATTGTTTTGATGTCAGAGCAGAATCTTAACATCACCTGCCATCTTGTCCTGCCCCGGCTTCTCAGCCCCTCTCCTCCACCCTGTCTCCTCCTCTCTCCCCTAGTCTCCTCCTCTTCCTTCAAAGTTCTCTCCCGCCCATCCTTCCTTCTCCTCCAATGACAGGCCTCCTTCTATCCTGTACCTGCCTCACCTGTGACATCATCCTACAGGTGAATACCAATTTTCAGCTTTCTCTCTGCTGTTCCCATCTTTATTTGGTCAGGAACCCAGGTTGGTGGCATGATGCCACCCACATTCAGGGTAGGTCTTTCATGCTCAATTAAACCTTTCTGGGAATGCCCATATCAACATGCCCAGAAGTGTTTTTCCATGGCGATTTTGAATCACACCAAGTTGATAATATTATCACACAGTCTATGCCTTATGATTTAGCTTCTCTGGAAGCCCTCCCAAGTTTTATATTTTATTGGCAAAAAAATCCCCCAAGTTCCTAAGAGACCTATCTGCTATCTCCACACTGCCATATGCTAAGAGGGATGGTCTAGCTGGGACCCAGACCTTGGGGACTCTCTATCCTCAGGCTCCCAGACTTGCTATTGACCAGCTGGCCTGAGACTGATTTGCTGTGCCTTAGTCCCAGCAGAGATGAGAAAGCTTGGTTGAGTGCAATTTCCATAACCTCTAAACAAGAGAACTTGGACAGTGATATTCCTTTCTCCCAGAACAGTATTGCTCTTGGAAATCCCAGACAGTGTTGATTTGCATCTGTGCCTGGGCTCACTTATCATTAGGGCAATTGCTTCATGGATACGGTGTGTGTCTCCCAAGGGTTCTTGTGTTGGAACCCTTGTTACTTTAGGAGCTATGTGTCTTTCAAAAGATGGTTTAATAAGACATTATTATTGGCACTCTCTGGTCTTCGGCTCCCTCTGTAAGCACCCCCAGTGGAAGGCCACCCACCATGTTGTGACATGTCAGCTAGGGACCTTGAAAGAGCTGATGCCTGTGCAGGTTTTCGGCCTGCACAATGGTGTTTAAGCCAACATCTTTTCTTTACAGATGAGCCGTAAGTTTCATTGTAACAGGAGAAGACAGAGTAATACAGCATTTATAGAACTTGCCTGTTTGTATACACTATTAGAGAGTAGAATGTTAAGGACTCATGCTGATGCTGGGACACTTGGCCCAGACAGGACTGTCTAACCTACAGATACCAGGGTTAACTCATATGTCATCTGCCTCGCTTACAGAATCTAGGACCAACTCTATACAAGGCTAAAGCCAGGGGCTAGAGAGAAAGCTCCATAAAGACCATGAATTTGATTCCCTGCACCCAGGTTCAGTGGCTCACAACCACTTATAACTTTAGCTCCAGAGTACCTAACACACTCTTCTGGCCTCCACAGGCCCTTACACTGATCCCACTCATGTGCTCATATGAGCACACACATACAATTCAAAATAAAATAAAATCTTTAAAAATGGCTAAAACAAAGTATTATTTAAAATGTTAGTTAAACAAAATAAAACAAAACACAAAATCTGTGTGCTGACTGCTCTGTGTGATAGCTTAACACAAGATAGAGTCATCAGAGAGAAAGGCAGAAATGCCCCATGAGACCCAGCTATGAGGCACTTTCTCAATTAGTGATGAATGTGGGAGGACCCAACCCGTTGTGGGTGGTGTCATCCCTGGGCTGGTGGTCCTGGGTTCTATAAGAAAGCAGGTTGAGCAAACCAGTAAGCAGGGACCTGCCATGCCTCTGCATCAGCTCCTGCCTTCAGATTCCTGCCCTGCTTTAGTTCCTGTCTTGACTTCCTCCAATGATAAACTATGATTTGCAAGTGTAAGCCAAGTAAACCTTTTTCCTCCAGTCCTGTATATTAATCGTGGTGTTTTCATTGTAGCAATAGAAACCCTAAATAGGACAATTTTAAGTGGAGAGGTTTAAGAGGGTCACATACTGTCTATTTGGGGATTTGCCATGTAGCAGAGGCATGAGAGTTAAGCAGATTATGTAGAGGGTGGGAGTGTTTAAAAGTTCACAGTGAGCAAGCAGAGTGAGGAGTTGTGTCCACATTGTTACATAGTAGCTATGACAACAGACTAGGATATACTAGAGAAAAGGACCAGAAAGGCTGTTTTGAGTTACTGTGTTAGAACAGGCGGACGTTGTCAGCCATCTTTGTTCTCTCCAGGACACAGTTACAAGCTTCAGGATGCTGGTTGAGGTAGGCAAAAAGGGGCTGTTGGGGTTTATCACTGCCTCACTGCTAACTTGGAAGATTTCAGCAAGTTCAACCTCACAGGAGGAATGAAGACATTGAACTAACTCCACCCAAATGTGGGAGGAAACACCTTGTTACCTTGTTACAATTGTTCCCCTTGGGAGGGGTCATACACTGTTAGAATTGTCCCGTCCTCCACTTACTTGGTTTTGAACATTGATGATGTTTGAAAGGATGTTCCATACTCACAATGAAAATGGCTTTGTATAGAATTTTTAAAATAACTTGTCTTAGAGTTTATTGCTGTGAAAAGACACCATGACCACGGCAACTCTTACAAAGGAGAACATTTAGTCGAGGCTGGTTTCTAGTTCAGAGGTTTAGTGCATTATCATCGTCATGGTGGGAAGCATGGCGTCAGGCAGACACGCTGCTGCTGAAGGAGCTGAACGTTTTGTATCCGGATCTGTGGCAGCAGGAAGAGATAGAGAGCAATAGGCTTGCTGAGCTTCTGAGACCCCAAAGCCTACCCCCAGTGACACGCTTCCTCCAACAAAACAACACCCACTTAAACAAGGACACACCTCTTAATAGTGCCTCTCCTTGCAAGCCTATGGCAGCCATTTTTGTTCAAAGCACCACAGCATTCTATTTATGATTAAGTTTATAACTTTGGCTTAGCTGAAGGGAATGCATCCAGTTGACCATGATAGCATCAAAGGACAACTATGGGTCTCATCTAGTGACAGCTAGAGAAATGGTGACTAGGGGGTTTACAGTCAAGAGTGAAGGTAGGGATGGGAAGGAATTGAGATGGTCACTACGTAAGAACTGAGCTGTACCTGACAATGGCTTTTCCCATGAGCATTTAATCAATGTTCTTACATGTTATTCCTCTAGCTGAGGCTTTCCTCCCAGGAATAGCTAGGTTTATTATTACTGTACCATCAACAGACATAAAAACCCAACAGCTCCCTGCCCCAATAAGGAAGTTGAAAAAAATGAAGAAAAAGAGCCTATGCTCTGGAGCCAGAAGTCTGTGACGTGCCATCTCTGCTTTGGCACCTAGAAGAGGGTGTGAGCCTCTTCAAGGCTTCCAAAGCTTCGGGGTGTCCAGGGTCATTTTGGGAAGACTCCTCAGGGTCCTGCCTGACAGTTCCTATGGGTGTGGAGTACCTTTCCCAATTCTTATGCCAGAGGTATGTTAAACTAACTCTTGGGTAAGACTTTAACTCATAGCTTCCCACAAAGTGCGACCCAAAAGTGTGGTCCTTTGACTTGTACATAGTCTTCAGCTCAGACGTGTGGGCCTCGCTTGGACAACTACTTGAGCTTCATCTCATTCCTTCGAGAAAGGAACCAAATCTTAATGTCTCATTTTGCCAGTTTGAGTGCATCAGCCCAGGCTTCCAGAGTTTCCTCTTTATGGTTGGAGTCTATCTTAAAGCTCCTGGAACTGCTCGCAGGTGACCCCTGAGCTTCTATCCATGCAGGACAAACTCGGAGTTGTTTCTATTTCAGTCACTTCCATCTTGGCTGCAGCTCATTTGACTTCAGTTCTTCAGTTTTAGTTGAGGCTTTTATAAAGAGAAATAATGAGGGTTTGTACATTTATTCTTTGCCCTCAAGAATGGTCTCCAAGAGTTAAGTGTGGTGGCACATGTCTGTAATGCTAGCAAGTGACAGGCTGAGGCAGGTGGCTTGTGAGTTCCTGATCAGCCTGAGCTACAGAGTAAGACTGTCTCAGTGATGATCAGACAAATAAATAAGGAAAAGAACTGCCTCTCAATGCTTTTGGTTATTTCTTCATGAGCTTCCACCTAAAGGACAGTAAGACAGCAACAATAACCATGTCAAGAAACGCGTGCCCTAAATTTGCAATACTGTTTGTTTGCACGGGAATGGATTAATGTCACTATGAACTTTGACATGAATGCTTCTATGTACAAATATGTGATATACGAGGTTGCAGGACCAACTCCTCCATCTTTAGCAGAAATGTCTACATTTAGTTGGCATTCACCATGTCTTAAGCACCACCAAAAGCACTCTGTGTACACAGCCCACTTAATTCCCACAATGCTACTGGGCAGATTCTGTATCCACCTGGACTTTAGAGCCAGATGAGCTAAATACAAAGAAGCCAGGCTGTTCCAGTGGAGCCAGCAGTTAGGGAGGCTTGGCTTCTGGGTGGCACTTGAACCCACAGCTCCATGAGCCCCCAGGAACCATCACTGTGGAGATGCAGGGAAGGAAGCCCCCCTTTTCTAATACTAGCTTTTCACAGAGAGCACCACTATCATTCTCTAGCTACATCGCAGGCCCTGGAGATGCAAGGGAATGTGATATAACCACTTTGCATTTGCTTGGAACAGGGTAGACACATACTCACTTCTGTTGGCCTGGTTGAGTTAAAAATCACAGTCCATTATTTCCTGGCACAGATGTCTGAGATCAGAGATCTGTGTCATGCCTGGAATACATGCAGGCCATGGGAAAGGGGTCCCCAGATCTGACAGCTCTGAACTGTCTCATGCCACCACATTCTACAGGCTTCTGCACCTCTATCAAAATAATGGGAAGAAAGGAAGAGAAGAGGAGAAGGAGGTAAGCACAAGGGGAGGGGCGGCAGCCTGAAAGAGCCTGGGAAGATTTATGTACCAGTTGTGCTGCAGGGGCACCATCAGCAGTCCCTCCTACCCTTAGGACTGGGAGAAGCCATATCTATACCAAGCTGACTTGGACCTAATTAACTATAAGGAATCCAGAGGAAAATTTGGTTAAGGTAAGTAATATGGACTTTAAATAACACACTGCTTCCCAGCAGAATTTATACTTTACAGCAATGTGTCTCATATTCTTTAGAGCATCTTGCTGTAATGAGAGTCAGTCAGAAAAGTCTATTTCTCTCCCATGCAATAGCATAGAGGACTTAACACATTTCCCATAGTGGCTCCAGTGTTCCTTTCCACAGCACCTGTGGTGGACCCCATTTACACGTAGCTACTGCATGTCTTGGGGAAGGGATGCATGAGTCCAGGTGATTCCTCACTGGAGGGGACAATGAATGCAGGTGCCAGTAAGAGCCCTTGCCTTGTCACTGTCCTAAGTGGACTTTAATATCTTCATCACCATTACATCATTTCCTCCTTCCCTTTCATGCCCCCAAACCCTTCCATATAGTTCTCATTGCTGTCTCTCAAATCCATGGCTTCTTTATCGCTAATTGTTAACACACATATATGTATATAAATGTGTGTTCTTAAATACATAAATACAAGCAGCTCAGACGGTATACTGTTATTGTACACATGTTTTCAGGGTTGATCATTTAGAATTAGATAACTAATTGGGGTGCTCTTCTCTTTTTACAGCTCAGTTCCAGAGAAAAAAGTGAAGCCATTGGTTTCTGACCACATACAACCATTCTCTCTGTTGGCCTTTTCTCCCACCTGGGCTAGAGCAATTCTCCCCACAGCCCTTGGTTGGTACTCAGGTCCCTGCCAGGATTTGTTGACAATGCACAGTGATTCGTTGGGGAATGTAAGCTACCTCTTCTTGAGACACCCACAGCATTGGTAGTCCAGTGACTTGCTGTGCTCTGGTTTGACAATAGACAGCAGGTAATTCTTCGCAGGGGTACAGTCAACACTGGGTGTTCTATTTCTTTTAAGGGGACATCTATACCTGTTCACATCAGACAGAGAAGGCACTTGTAGGCCAAAGAAACAATTCCAATTCTGGCTTGATGAGCCAATAAGGTTAATTGAATCACTTATGTGTGCTTGGGTACATTGAGCAGTAACACCAGCCAAGGCTGGTCCCAACATGGATGGCCATTCATGAACACTGCATTGTTGGAACCTCATGAAACTCACAGGCAGTACCCACTGAAGAGCTGCTCACCCTTCTGTAACTCCAGGAGGGGTTGGTGAGTCTTGTGAGCTTTATTTTATTTTTTTTAAATTTAACTTACTTTATTTTTTCTTCGATTTTTATTAAATTGGGTATTTCTTATTTACATTTAAAATGTTATTCCCTTTCCCTGTTTCCTGTCCATAAGCCCCCATCCCATCCCAATCCCCTATATGGTTATTCCCTCCATACATCTCCCTTACTGCTCCCCCATTTCCCCCCTGCACTGGGGGTCCAACCTTGGCAGGACCAAGGATTTCCCCTTCCACTGGTGCCCCAACAAGGCTATTCACTGCTACCTATGCAGTTGGAACCATGGGTTAGTCCATGTATATAGTCTTTGGGTAGTGACTTAGTCCCTAGAAGCTCTGGTTGGTTGGCATTATTGTTCTTATGAGGTTGCAAGCCCCTTCAACTCGTTCAGTCTTTTCTCTAATTTCTCCAAAGGGGATCCCATTCTCAGTTCAGTGGTTTGCTGCTGGCATTCGCCTATGTATCTGACATGTTCTGGCTGTGTCTCTCAGGAGAGATCTATATCTGGTTCCTGTCAGCATGCACTTCTTAGTTTCATCCATCTTATCTATTTTTAGTGGCTGTATATGTATGGGCCACATATGGGGCAGGCTCTGAATGGACGATCCTTCAGTCTCTGCTCTAAATTTTGCCTCCATATCCCCTCCTGTGGATATTTTTGTTCCCCTTTTAAAGAAGGAGTGAAGCATCCACATTTTGGCCATTCTTCTTGAGTTTCATGTGGTCTGTGCATCTTTGGTAATTCAAGCATTTGGACTAATATCCACTTATCAAAGAGTGCATATCAAGTGTGATTTTCTGTGACTGGGTTACCTCACTCAGGATGATATTTTCTAGTTCATTCCATTTGCCTATGAGTTTCATGAAGTCATTGTTTTTGATAGCTGAGTAGTACTCCATTGTGTAGATGTGCCACATTTCTTGAATCTATTCCTCTGTTGAAGGGCATCTGGAATCTTTCCAGCTTCTGGCTATTATAAATAAGGCTGCTATGAACATAGTGGAGCATGTGTCTTTGTTGTATGTTGGAGTATCTTTTGGGTATATGCCCAGGAGAGGTATAGCTGGGTTCTCAGGTAGTGCAATGTCCAATTTTCTGAGGAATCTCTAGACTGATTTCCAGAATGGTTGTACCAATCTGCAATCCCACCAACAATGGAGGAGTGTTCCTCTTTCTCCACATCCTTGCCAGCATCTGCTGTCACCTGAGTTTTTGATCTTAGCCATTCTGACTGGTGTGAGGTGGAATCTCAGGGTTGTTTTAACTTGTATTTCCTTGATTACTAAGGATGTTGAACATTTCTTTAGGTGCTTCTCAGCCATTTGATATTCCTCAGTTGTGAATTCTTTGTTTAGCTCTGTACCCCATTTTTAATAGGGTTATTTGGCTCTCTGGAGTTTGACTTCGTGAGTTCTTTGTATATTTTGGATATTAGCCCTCTATCAGTTGTAGGATTGGTAAAGATCTTTTCCCAATCTGTTGGTTGCCGTTTTGTCCTAATGACAGTGTCCTTTGCCTTACAAAAGCTTTACAGTTTTATGAGATCCCATTTGCCAATTTTTGATCTTAGAGCATGAGCCATTGGTGTTTTGTTCAGGAAATTTTCTCCAGTGCCCATGTGTTTGAGACTCTTCCCCACTTTTTCTTCTATTAGTTTGAGTATATCTGGCTTGATGTGGAGGTCCTTGATCCATTTGAACTTAAGCTTTGTACAGGGTGATAAGAATGGATCAATCTACATTCTTCTACATGCTGACCTCCAGTTGAACCAGCACCAGTTCTTGAAAGTGCTATGGATGGTTTTGGCTACTTTGTCAAATATCAAGTGACCATAGGTGTGTGGGTTCATTTCTGGGTCTTCAATTCTATTCCATTGGTCTATCTGTCTGTCTCTGTACCAATACCATACAGTTTTTTTTAAAATCACTATTGCTCTGTAATACTGCTTGATGTCAGGGATGGTGATTCCCCTAGAAGTCCTTTTATTGTTGAGGATAGTTTTAGCTATCCTGGGTTTTTTGTTATTCCAGATGAATTTGCAAATTGTTCTGTCTAACTCTTTGAAGAATTGGATTGGTATTTTGATGGGGATTGCATTGAATCTACGGACTGCTTTTGGTAAAATGGCCATTTTTACTATATTAATCCTGCCAATCCATTAGCATGGGAGATCTTTCCATCTTCTGAGATCTTCTTCAATTTCTTTCTTCAGAGACTTGAAGTTCTTATCATACAGATCTTTCACTTGCTTGGTTAAAGTCACACCAAGGTGTTTTATGTAACTTGGGACTATTATGAAGGGTGTTGTTTCCCTAATTTCTTTTTCAGCCTGTTTATCCTTTGAGTAGAGGAAGGCTACTAATTTGTTTGAGGTAATTTATACCCAGTCACTTTGCTGAAGTTGTTTATCAGGCTTGGTTGTTCTCTGGTGGAACTTTTGGGGTCACTTAAGTATACTATCATATCATGTGCAAATAGTGATATTTTGACTTCTTCTTTTCCAATTTGTATCCCTTTGACCTCCTTTTGTCATCTGATTGCTCTGGCTAGGACTTCAAGAACTATATTGAATAAGTAGGCAAAGAGTGGGCAGCCTTGTCTTGTCCCTGATTTTAGTGGGATTGCTTCAATTTTCTCTCCATTTAGTTTATTGTTGGCTACTGGTTTGCTGTATATGGCTTTTACTATGTTTAGGTATGGGCCTTGAATTCCTTTTCTTTCCAGGACTTTTATCATGAAGGGGTGTTGAATTTTGTCAAATGCTTTCTCAGCTTCTAATGAAATGATCATGTGGTTTTTAATCTTTGAGTTTGTTTATATAGTGGATTACATTGATGGATTTTTGTATATTAAACCATCCTCGTATCCTTGGGATGAAGCCTACTTGAACATGATGGATGATCGTTTTGATGTGTTCTTGGATTCGGTTGCAAGAATTTTATTGAGTATTTTTGTGTCAGTATTCATAAGGGAAATTGGTCTGAAGTTCTTTTTCTTTGTTAGGTCTTTGTGTGTTTTCAGTATAAGAGTAATTGTGGCTTCATAGGAGGAATTTGGTAGTGCTCCATCTGTTTCTATTTTGTGGAATAGTTTGGACAGTATTGGTATGAGGTCTTCTATGAAGGTCTGATAGAATTCTGCACTGATCCCATCTGGACCTGGAATCTTTTTGGCTGGGAGACTTTTAATAACTGCTTCTATTTATTTAGGAGTTATGGGGTTGTTTAGATGATTTATTTGTTCCTGATTTAACTTTGGTACCTGGTATCTGTCTAGAAAATTGTCCATTTCCTCCAGATTTCCCAGTTCTGTTGAATATAGGCTTTTGTAGTAGGATCTGATGATGTTTTTAATTTCTTCAGATTCTGTTGTTGTGTCTCCCTTTTCATTTCTGATTTTGTTAATTTGGACACACTCTCTGTGACCTCTCGTTAGTCTGGCTAAGGGTTTATCTATCTTGTTGATTTTCTCCTGGTTTTGTTGATTCTTTGTATAGTCCTTTTCATTTCTACTTGGTTGAAACAAAAGCTCTGAGTTTGATTGTTTCCTGCCTTCTACTCCTCTTGGGTTTATTTTTGTTCTAGAGCTTTAAGGTGTGCTATCAAGCTGCTGATATATGCTCTCTCGTTTCTTTCTGCAGGCACTCAGAGCTATGAGTTTTCCTCTTAGTACCACTTTCATTGTGTCCCATAAATTTGGGAATGTTGTATCTTCATTTTCATTAAATCCTAAGAAGTCTTTAAATTCCTTCTTTATTTCTTCCTTGACCATTGAATAGTTATCATTGAATAGAGCATTGTTCAACTTCCATGTATATGTGGGCTTTCTGTCATTATTGTGGTTATTGAAGACCAGTCTTAGTTCATGGTGATCTAATAGGGTGCATGGGATTATTTCTATCTTCCTGTATCTGTTGAGGCCTGTTTTATGACCGACTATATAATCAATTTTGGAGAAGGTTCCATGAGGTGGTGAGAAGAAGGTATATCCTTTTGTTTTAGGATGGAATGTTCTATAAATATCTGTTAAATCCATTTGGTTCATAACTTCTGATAGTTTCTCCACATCTCTGTTTAATTTCTGTTTCCATGATCTGTCCAGTGATGACAGTGGGGGTGTTGGAATCTCCTACCATTATCATGTGAGGTACAATGTGTGCTTTGAGTTTTAGTAAGGTTTCTTTTATAAATGTAGGTGTCCTTGCATTTGGATATTTAGGATTGGGTTCTATAAGAAAGCAAGTTGAGCAAGCCAGGGACAGCAAACCAGTAAGTGACATCCCTCCATGGTCTCTTCATCAGTTCCTGCTTCCTGACCTGCTTGAGTTCCAGTCCTGACTTCCTTTGATGATGAACAGCAATGTGGAAGTGTAAGCTGAATAAACCCTTTCCTCCCCAACTTACTTCTTGGTTGTGATGTTTGTGCAGGAATAGAAACCCTGACTAAGACAATAGCTCTCTGTGTTTGGATACATTCCCTAAGGTGAGCCCTGAACTTCAGGTTAAACTCTGATTGGGAGCACAGGGTACACTGGTTTTACCAATAGAAGAATTTAATTTAGATAATCGGTCACAAAATGTTGGGATATTTAAGAGCAAAGGAAGAAACAGAACAGGGAAAAGTAAGTAAGAGGGGCTAGCATCCTGAGAATTTTGCTGACCCCCTTCCACTGTACAAATCTATACCTAGGTCATGGTCCTGGAGTTGCCACGGAACAGTGTGTGCATGGCTGATGTGTTCCGTTCATGGCTACTATGGGACGTTAGGAGCATCACAGCTCCTCTGCTCATCTGTGACCTCCAGATGCTCTTTGGTCAGGTGCTGGCACAGGTGGGTTTGATGCTTTTAGAGGACCCAGTATCTGCCCCACGTGCTGTGCTCAGCTTGGGAGCAGGGAAGAAGGGATCGAGATTTTTGTCACCACGGAATATAGGTTTTCTAAGGCAGCTGAGTGACGAGATGAATCATACGTTCTTTTCTGAGGAAGACATGGTTTTCTCCTAAAGAGACTTCCAGAAGAGGAGTCTCATCCCTCCTATTCCTTTCATCTTTGCTTTAGGCAAAGGCAGTTGCACTCCAGTTGTGTGGAAATGCGGGATGACAGCTGACATTGTGTCAAGATAGTGTCTCTATCCCATGTCACCTCCAGTGCTAGGTCTAAATATAGATCCTACCGTACGTAGTATTCTGAGAAAAGAAAGTTGATTCTGTTTCGTGGTTGCTGAGGGTGGTGAGTGAAATCCCATAATTAGCTGAAACAAGGACTGTGCCTCACAGTCACATTAGATATTCCCAGAGCGTTAGAGCGGGAGAGAATCTTGCTGTTTATTTTGCTGTCACTATGTCTACAGCTACAATGCCAGCTTTGAAGAATACAGTCAAGAATAACCTCTCTAACTCAGCTAGGAGTTTGATATTAGAAGCTGATTTTTAAAATTGTGTAAAATAGAACAGTCATTTACTTGCACCAGAAGACACAGAGTTTAACTGCATAACACTGGGTTTTAAAAGAAAAAAAAAGGGGGGGGGCACATATGTAATTTAGGAAACACCCCAGTCAATGCATGGAGGATTTCCACAGTTCTAAAAAGTTTTCCCATCTCATTCTCTAGTCAACTCCATACCACCCCTTTGCAAGAGGCACTGTTTTGGTTCCTATCACCATAGTTTTGTTTTATATTCTCTCTCTGTGTCTCTCTGTGTCGCTGTGTCTCTGTCTCTGTCTTTGTGCAAGTGACATACAAATGGAAGAATACACGATGCACATATCGAGCATCTGTCAATCAGTTTATAGTCTCATCCTGAGCCTGGCCCATCTTGTGTGTGGGATAGTTTGCTTTTTATGGCTGGAAGTATTTTTTGCATTCAGACACCAGAGACTGTTTACCCATCTCGCCATTGGAGTACATTTGGCTTTCGTCTGGCTTGGGCTGTGGTGCACACGGCTTCTGGAATGATCCTGTTAAGGTCTTTTAGGATACATTTTTACTTCTCTTCACAGATGGCAAAGCATGGCCTGGACTATACCAAGAGGTGGGAATGGATTTAACTTCACAGATTTAACTTTATGTGGTAATGCCAGACTCTCCGAGATGATTGTATTTTATATTCCCATCAACATAACTGCTACAGAACAAGAAAGAAGCTTACCTGAAAGCATGGATCTCAGAGGAACTCTGGAAGAATAGCATGGCCACAGCAGGAGTTCTCTGTCAAGGATGCTATGAATAGTCCCCATAGAGGCATAGGCAGGTACTTAGTCCTCAGTTGGTAGAGCTGTTTGAGAAGGATTAAGAGGTGTGGCTTATTAGAGGAGGTGTAAGTGGGGTGGGTGTTGAGGTTTCAAAAAATTCTGTTTTCCATTCTTAGTGTGCTACCTGCCTCCAGACTGGGGTTGGGATGTGAGAGCTCTACTGTTCTTGCCACCCACATGCACTCTAACCTTCTGGATCTGTAAACCCAACTAAATGCTTTCTTTACAAGTTGCTTTGGTCATGATGTTTTAAATGACAGCAATAGAAACTGTATACAGGTAATGAAACCAAGACAGGCAATGAGACTGTATACAGTAGAGTGGAAAACAACCCAAAGATATGGGGGTTCCTGCTCCCCTGCCTGTCAGGCTTTCTCATCTAGGAGAAATCATGGGTGCGCCTGCATGCCCCAGGATGAACTGAAATCTGATCACCCGCAGGAAGTACCACTTTCCTCCTCCTGGAAGTGCACCAGTCATCAAGGAGAAGCATCTCCCAGAGTCAGTGAGTGGGGGGTCCCAAACAGTCAGTATCTCAGGAATGAAAACACCACCAAATATCTGAGAAAAGGGGACCAAAGTCAAGGCCTAACACTGAAGAACAGAGCTGAATGGGAAGGAAGAATGGAGAGAATGGAGAGAGGAAGATCAAGGGGAAGGGAAAGAAAGGGGACTATGTATATATACTTTAACTCGTGCAAGGGACATCTTTACAGAGGGATGTGGGAAGCCCCACTCCTGGCTGAGGAGATTTAGCAGGTGATGGTTCCCCAGGGCTGTGACCCCTGACAGGTTGTCACTGTCAATGAAACTATGAACAACCTTACAGCTCTGCACATAGGGACAACAGTGATTGGACTCAGTGTTTCATGGAAAGAAGACATGAAGTTAAGAGGGGACCATGACTGGAGGACTTGGGGAGAGCTGGAGAAGAATTAAGGAGGGGTGGTGTGCTTAAAATCCATTGCATACAGTCTGAGATTCTCACGGAATGGGAAGGAGAAGATGTCAGATAATATCTGCTGCGCTTTCTGAATTGTAGAGTGTTTTTGGTTGAAGCGAAGCGATGCAAGAATGAATACGCCAGTGGAAAGCCTGCGTCCTGGTCACACCACAGCTTGTGATGTTCTCTCCAGACATGTCCGTCCCTATAGCCTTCCTCTTACGGTTCCAAGCCAGGAGACAACAGGTCAGCCTCTGTCACCAAGCCCTCACCTGACTGACCTTTTCAGTTATAAATGGATGGCCCGGTATGTGCAGCCTTTCCCAAAGGTCTCAGGGTGTCTCAG
Organism: Rattus rattus; assembly: GCF_011064425.1. Lineage (NCBI taxonomy): Eukaryota > Metazoa > Chordata > Mammalia > Rodentia > Muridae > Rattus > Rattus rattus. Next base: position 201,173,804 of record NC_046155.1, read on the forward strand.
TTCAGGCAGTGTGCTGTTGGGAACACAACCCCCAAATCAGCAGGCAGTGCATGGTAGAGAAATGTCGTAAGAGTTTCTGTTGCTGCAATGGGACATCATGAGTCGAAAGCAAGTTGGGGAGGAAAGGGTTTATTTGGCCTGTGCTCCCATGGTGCATTTCTTCATTGGAGGAAGTCAGGATAGGAGCTCAAAGAGGGCAGGATCCTGGAGGCAGGAGCTGATGCAGAGACCATGAAGAGTGCTACTTACTGGCTTGTTCTCTATGGCTTGCTTAGCTTGCTTTCTTATAGAACCCAGAGCCACCAGAAATCTTAATGCGGGACTGAAGGAAGGATTTCAGGCCTCTGAGGAATAAGGGCCTCTTGGATGACCACATCAGCAGAGGAGCTTAGAATAGAGTCCTCTCAAATGTACGAGAAGGCTGGGGAGAAAAATGAAATTTTGTAGATGTTGATGAGAAATAAAAGACAGGACTAACCATAGTTTGTCAAACACAATGGTGTCAATGAACACGACACACCGGATGGGCGTTATAGAACATAACTGCTGGTCCTATTCGGACTTCAGAGTTTAAAAGTTACCACAGCTCAAGAATTCTTAATTAAACGACTCAGGGTGAGCATGGAAAGTATGGGAGGAGATGACCTCTTGGATTTCCACAAACTGAAGCTGAGCCCCCTCTGTCCTCATCCACTACTCTGCCCTCACCCCCACATCTGTCCTCACCCCCACCTCTGTCCTCACCTCTGTCCTCACCCCTGTCCTCACCCACACCTCTGTCTTCACCCCCACCTCTGTCCTCCATACCCATATTTAAATTTCAGTTTTGTCATTTATTTTTGAAAATTCAATTTTGCTGTAAATATTTAGCAAGAAATGTATTTTATGCACTCAAGGTACAAAAGTGAGGTGTAAGACACTCAGGTATCATGAGGATAAAATCTGCAGCACTTCATTGGAAGGAAAAAGACTCTGAAGACAGCCACAGGTGCATATCTATCTTTAAGATGTGGGTGTTTTGGTGCACATCATGAGTCAAAAGCAAGTTGGGGAGGAAAGGGTTTATTTGGCCAGCAACAGCATCCTTCCTTCTTTCCCTTACCTTCGCACCCCAGTGACTCCAGCTCCACACACACACAGAGCCACTGGCTTGTTTCTTGTCTCTGGGCACTCAGGCAGAGAGGATGCAGTTTTGATCCTGAGCCTCCCACTCCATCAGAATTTTATGTGCCTCGATGCTATGTGACACTTAACATGGCCCTTTGAGAGCTGAAGGGGTTTGCAACCCCATAGGAAGAACAACAGTGTCAACCAACCAGACCCCCAGAGCTCCCAGGGACTAAACAACCAACCAAAGAGTACACTGGGATGGATCCATGGCTCCAGCAGCATATGTAGCAGAGAATGGCATTGTCTGACATCAATAGGAAGAGAGGTCTTTGGTCCTCTGAAGGCTCGATTCCCCAGTGTAGGGGAATGCCAGGGAGGTGAGCAGGGAGTGGGTAGGTGGGAGAGAAGAAACTTCATAGAATGAGGAGGGGGGATGTGATAGGGGGTTCTGGAGGAGAAACCAGGAAAGGGGATAAATAACATTTGAAATTTGAATACATAAAATATCCCAATAAAAAAGATGCTCTTTTGAGTTGCGTTCCAGGTCTTCTTAGTACATTTCATATTAGCTGAAAAATGGTGTCAAACGGCATGAGCCCTTTCTATTGAGAAGGTGGAAGGTGGAAGGTGGAGGAAGGTGGAAGGTGGAGGGTGGAAGGTGGAAGGTGGAAGGTGGAAGGTGGAAGTGGAAGGTGGAGGAAGGTGGAAGGTGGAAGGTGGAAGGTGGAAGGTGGAAGGTGGAAGGTGGAAGTGGAAGGTGGAGGAAGGTGGAAGGTGGAAGGTGGAAGGTGGAAGGTGGAAGGTGGAAGGTGGAAGGTGGAAGGTGGAAGGTGGAGGGAGGTGGAAGGTGGAAGGTGGAAGGTGGAAGGTGGAAGGTGGAAGGTGGAAGGTGGAAGGTGGAAGTGGAAGGTGGAGGAAGGTGGAAGGTGGAAGGTGGAAGGTGGAAGGTGGAAGGTGGAAGGTGGAAGGTGGAAGGTGGAAGGTGGAAGGTGGAAGGTGGAAGGTGGAAGGTGGAAGGTGGAGGAAGGTGGAAGGTGGAAGGTGGAAGGTGGAAGGCTCCCAGTAGAAGGTCCTAATCCCTCTGAGGACTGCTCTTCTCTCTAGAAATGTACTGGCAGACACATCCAGAGGTACGTTTCCTAGGTAATTCTAAAAGCTATCAGGTTTACAAGACCAACTACCACACCAGGAAAGAGTGACAGCTGGGATAGTTGATCTGAATCCAATTTTCAAAGAAATAGAATGGCTCTGGTAAAACTGCAAGAACAATTGCACAAAGTCATTCATAATACGCACAAAACCGCTTCCTTGTGGCGTGTGGACTAGCTGCTACGTGGTAGATTGCTTTGTTTTGCTCTCTGCATTCCCAAGTAGCAGGTAGCAAAAGTTTCTTGTTATTGTCACTTTGCAACCTCATCTCTTTCGAGAAAATACTGTTTCATTTTTTACTGCCTTTAAAATTTTGGTCTAGGCCAGCAAAATCATCCTAAGAAGATAATTTACTCCGAGTTAGTTTTTGCAGAATAAAAAGTAGGCAATTTAAAAGATAGATATTACTTCCTCTAAAGAGATTACAAACAGATAAGACGTGAGTTACACACACACATACATATTTTTAAAAGCAATTACCATCCGCCTAATAGAAAAGAATAACTCTTAGAATGGAAGTTTATTGTGTAGCTTTATAATTAGGTTGCCTCTGCACAGAGTAATACCCTTATTGGAATTCATGAAAAAAATCTGCTAATACTTTCCTTTTATTTTCAAATTTATTATGTAAACAGCATTTTGGTTCTGACTAGAGGAGTTTAGACTTGAAGTTTCTTGTAACTTAGAGAATTTAAAAAGATACTTATGGTTTCTAAAGGATTTTGGGAAGGGGAATTGTTCAAGATGAGGGAATGCCTTTTAAAAATCTTCCTTAAAAGGTGTGTGTGTGTGTGTGTGTGTGTGTGTGTGTGTGTGTGTGTGTGTGCGTGCACGCGCGTGCGCTGTGTCATGAATGTGGAGGTCAGAGAACAATGTGCAAGAGTTGGTTTTGTCCTGGGGTTTTACATGCACCTTTACCTACTGAGCCGTATCACTGGGAGAAGGAAGCCAGCTCTCTTTGTTTACCTGCTCTCTCTTGCTAGTAAGTCCATTCCTTTATTGTCTTTGGGACTCCAGCATATACTGAAGATCAGCTGAGACATCCAGCCTCAAAGATTGAATGACTACTGGATTCTTAGAGTTTCCACTGGTACACAGCCAATATTGGACTAGATGAACCATAGCCTGTAGGCCATTCTAATAAATCCTCTCTCTCCCTCTCTATAGATTCATTCTATAAAATCTATTTCACTGGATAACCCTGATGAATAAATACATCCTGGATGGATCCTTTTGATTGATCTACTTTACTTGCAACCAGTGTGCAAGTTGAATTCCCCATCCGTTCCTAGCACGAGGCTCACTTTCAGACTGAGAAGTGGAAGAAATCAAGCCCTCACTCCTGTCCTCTGGTTCTCGCCATCACCCTTCCTGAAAGCTTCCTCCTACATTCAGTTCTCCCTGTCTCCTACTCTCCCTCAGGCAACACAAGTTAGGAGCATCTGTGCAGGTGCCTGCTGGACACAACAGGACCTCTTACTCATGAAAACACACAGCTAAAGTTGTTTTCAGAAGACCTGCACAGGAGCAAGCCAGTCTAGAGGTCAGCATGGATGGGCACGGGCTCACAAGGCGCCACCCAAGCTAAGGAGCTCTTGGTGATTGATGGCTGCAACCGCAGGGGAGTATCTGTCTTCCTTATTGGCCCTTCTGGTTGCCTGTGTTCCAGTGGATGGCTCCACACTCATGCACACATGGGCAACACTAGGTTGGTTATTAAAAAAAGTGGGGGGGGGGAGATGAAGTTGGGAGCAGGATGTGCTGGGGACCCAGGAGCAATTGAAGGGTGTGGTGAATATGAACAAAATACCTTGGACAGGTGTATAAAATTCCCAACAAATAAAAAAGGATATTTAAAATTGATGCCCTCATCTTTCCCATGATGACCTTATCACATCTACGAGTGGTTTCTGAGGAGTGACAATTATTTGGATAATTCAACCGTGTGATGGTTAGTATATGCTGGGCCCAGGGAATGGCACTATCAGAAGCTGTGGCCTTGTTGGTGTAGGTGTGTCATTGTGGATGTGGGCTATCAGACCCTCATCCTAGCTGTCTGGGAGCTATTCTTCTCCTAGCAGCCTTCAGATGAAGGTGTAGAACTCTCGGCTCCTCCTGCACCATGCCTGCCTGGATGCTGCCATGCTTCCTGCCTTGATGATACTGGACTGAACCTCTGAACCTGTAAGCCAGCCACAATTAAATGCTGTCCTTATAAGAGTTGCCTCGGTCATGGTGTCTGTTCATAGCCGTAAAACCCTAACTAAGACAGTTACAAGAAAAACAGAAACCAGCTTACTTTAACGAAATTTACCCAGAAAAACTTAGAACCAGGCATTTTTCCAGATCAAAGAATGGACCCCACACAAAAGCGTTCTATTGATAGCCAGAGGAAAGGAAGCGATGTGTGATTGGCTGCAGAGGGTACAGACCTTAGGTAAACATGGTCTGATCAGTAGCTGGCTTGTGACTGGTTAAAACACAACTGTTGTGATTGGCTGAGAGTCAGTAGCTCAGTTACAGGGAGGCACACTCTGTCAGGCGGCATCTTGTTTATATTTGAAGCTGGGCTACAGCCAGCTCTGTATAGAATCTACTTTTGGCAACAACACATCACAGAACGTGACAACTTGCTTCAGCTCGACACAACTATGTCTGAGCCCATGGGTAGCGGGGAGGGGAATGGTGTGTCTACTCCTTCCTCCCTATTCCAATTTCCCCAGTGTGGAATAAACCACGTTGCCCTTAAAATTAATGCTTTTTAAAGATTTGTAACTTTTATTGTATTGTGTAACTGACTGTTCTGCCTGCACGTGAGCCATGTGTCTGCCCTGCTGCCTGAGGAGACCAGGTAGGTTGTGTGCTGCTATCTGGGTGCTGGGAACTGAACGCAAGTCCTCTGCAAGAGCAGAAAGTGGTTTTCTCTTTGCCTCTCCACCCTTGCAAAGCTTCTAGTCACTCTTCTTCACTGTTTGAGGTCAGAGTCCCTGTCAGTACCACACCACAGGTCAGACTGTATTTCAAGAGAAGGCTTCAAAGAGGTCTTTAGGTTAAGGAGGTTGGATGGGTCCTAATTCAAGATGGTCGGTGCTCATTTAAGATGTGGGAATTAAAAAAAAAATAAGCTCACTTTGTGTTGCTCCAAAGTTGGGTGGGGAGGGGAGTAGATCTGGGAGAAGTTTAGGGAGGAGGAGTGAATGTGTGTGTGAGTGTAGAAAAAGAGAGATCTCATGCTAGCCCTCCTGACCTCCATGAGGGGTGACAGGTTTTGCTCTTTAAGCCACCCAGGTAGGCCCCATTGCATAGCAGCCCAAACAAAGGAACATTCCTCTCTCCAAGGAGTCTGTCAACCCAAGTGGCACTTGCTCCCTGTCTTCCGCCTGCACCCTTTGCTCACTGTAGATGGCTGTGGCTGTCATTTCAGCCTTCCTGAGCTGTACAAAGTGGATGTGTGAAGTCCTGGCAGGATCTGTTTGGGGAACAGCTGTGGACCCCTCCACCACTTTTATTTTATGTTTTCACATTTCAAATGCTATCCCCCTTCCTGGTTTCCCCTCTGCAAACCCCCATTCCATTCCTCCCTCCCCCTCTTCTGGGAGGGTGCTCCCCCTTCACCCACCCATTCCTGCCTCACTACCCTAGGGGTCACTACGCTAGCATTCCCCTCTGCTAGGGCATTGAGCCTTCACAGGACCAAGGTCCTTCCCTCCCACTGATGCCAGACAAGGCCATCCTCTGCTACATATGCAGTTGGAGCCATGGGTTCCCCCATGTGTACTCTTTGGTTGGTGGTTTAGTCCCTGGGAGTTCTGGGGGTGGGTCTGGTTCGTTGATACTGTTGTTCTTCCTATGGGGTTGCAAACCCCTTCAGCTCCTTCAGACCTTTTTCTAACTCCTCCATTGGGGTCTGAATGTTCAGTTTGATGGTTGGTTGCAAGCATCCACCTCTGTATTGGTCCGGCTCTGGCAAAGCCTCTCAGGAGACAGCTATATCAGGCTCCTGTCAGCAAGCACTTCTTGGTATCAACAATAGTGTCTGGGTTTGGTGATTGCATATGGAACCGCCATCACTTCTAAGACTGAGGGCAGCACCTGTGTTCAGTGGTACAGTGATTAGATTCTAGATGACCCAGGAGCTTTGAACTCTGACGGTTTAGAATTAACTCCCAGCTATCCTCTGTGTGATTTCACCATCCATCAGTAAGTTAAGCCACAGACTGAAGAGAAATCTCTATCCCAGATGACTACATTGTTACTTTATCTTGTGTTGCTGATCATGTCATTTGGGGCCATCCTGGACACTTAGGTAGGACAGTGTGTGTGTGTGTGTGTGTGTGTGTTATGTTGGTATGTGTGGTGTGTATGTGTAGATGTGTGTGTGTGTGTGTGGTGTGTATCTATGGTATGTATCTATGGTGTGTATATATATGTGTGGTGTATGTGTTGGTGTGTGTGGTGTGTATGTGTAGGTGTGAGTGTGGTGTGTGTCTATGTATGTGCTGTGACTCTCTTCAGTTAGTTCTCTTTGACAGAATTCACCTAGAAATCTAAGACCTGATCTTGCTTAATCTTTTCCCTCATGTAGGTCATGAACTGCCTGTGAGTGAGTGGGTCACACCCTCTTCCCTGTGTCCAGCCAAGCACTGGAACCTAGGACTTCATCAAGTACCTATCGTGAGGATGGGGACCCTGACACAAACTGAGAGAACGGTAGGGAGAGGCCTTGATCTCTTTCCTGACCCTGCACTCCCCTCCCACTTCCAGCAGAGCCTCTGGGAATAACATGTAGACAAATAAAAGAACCACTCATCCATTCCCTGTCCTGAGGCACCAGGTCCTTGGAAGGGTGGAAGATCATGTCTTGTTGTCAACCAAAGAGGGAGTTACCAGTAAGCTGAGACTGGCTCTGGGGGGTGGGTGGGCTGGAGAACCAGCTGGGGGGTCCTGTGTGGGCTTCTCCCATTGTCTATCTGACTGTGGGACTCAAGGTCTGACTCCTCGGTATGGACTACAGTGGAGCATGCTGTTCATGGCTGCACTGTGGTCTGCACATCCTTCAGAGTCTTGGCCCATCTGTCTGGCTCCCTTGCCTGGCTCCCACACCTCTTGCAGCCTCCAGTCTGGGCTCCTCTCCAAGGCACTGCTTAGGCAATGATGAGTTAGCTTGCGCTTGGAACCTGAGTGGGCTATTTTTAAAAGTTCCACACAAAAGCTGTGCTGCGACCTAGAACAAGGCCGTGTGTGAGGAGGAAATGCAACCCAGCCCGTGATACTTTTCCAGCGTCACACCCTGAGGGCAGGGAGACACAGATAGGCTGGAGCATTCAAGATCCAGGATACGGGGGATTTTACAAAGCTAAAAGTTTATAAATGCTGAGACTTGGGAATAGTATGAAGCTAGAAATGCTTAGATGGAGAGTGTTTTGAAATAAGCCTTAAAACATTTAATTACCTCAGGCTTTTGTCAAACGCTGCTTACTGTGAAGTTGACTGCCAGTGTCCCATTACCTCCTAAGCTAAGTTTGTCTGCGATCGGCTTAATTATGCCCCCTGCTACTTTGTAAAAGAGAAATCTGAATATAAAGAGAATCAAATCTGGAACAATCCATGATCCACTGCTCCTCATTTTGTGTTTGAGCAGAGCACAGTGTTTCAGAGGAAGTGGGCATGTGATTGTAGGAGATACATGATCAAGTCCTAAAAGGACTTTAGGAATGCCCCGTCTGATGTCAATGTCATGGAGGTAGCCAGGCAGCTCTTTGTCCCTAGAGCACCACCTTGTCAGCATGGCTCATGAGTTCAGGCACCACACAGTGGTGATGGTGTTTACTCTCAGCGATGGTTAACTTTGGTGAGCACTGCAATCACTTTCCTCACACGAGTGGGGCTGTGCTTCTGTTTGCCCTGACCTCATAGTGTCTCATAGTCTGGCCAAGCCCTGTGGCTGAGGTGGAAATGTTGGTGAGCAGTCTCCTGGGCTGATTTCCTGGACACTACTCTAGGAGTTGATTTGGGAGGAAACTGGTCTAATTTCTGTGAAATTTGAGTTTCTTAGCAATCAAATAAGAATGACACCTACTCACAATGACTGCTAGATTCATTCTAATAGCTTTTCCAGTACAGGTGGCTAGCTTAGCTACTTGGTAAGCATTTGTGGCCCCTCACCAAGTGAACTGGAAGATGCCCATGATGCTCAGCTTCAGCCTTGTCTTCATTGTAGAAGTCTAATTCTTCAAACATGTCACTCCTTCAAACATAGCATTTTTCAGTGATTTGAGTAAAAGAATTCTTAGATTTTTGAGGCTGTTGTTTGCATTATAGGGCATGTAACCCATCTGTGGTCTCTGCCTACTGTATTTTGGTAGCTCTCCAGCCATAGTTGTTGCAAACTACTACAAACATCACTCAGCCATTCCTGGGGTCAGGCTCACCCCTGGATGTGTCTTCTTTTGACCTCAAGACACTTGGTTTCTATTTGACACATTCTGGATCTTAAATGAGTCATATAGTAAAAGCCAAGGCCCTTTGGAACAGCGGCACTTTGAGGAGGTGCAGCCTAGTTGGAGGGAGTTAGGTCATGGGGCCTCTCTTTGGTGAACACACTGGGACCTCAGCATCTTTCTCTCTCTTTGCTTCTCAGCTACTGTGATAATGTGTGCCTGGTCTTTCTGTGGTCCTCAGAACGATGGAGCCAACCAACTGTGAACCTCGAAAAGCATCCACCAAAATAAACCTCTCCCAAGAAGTTTCTTCACTTGGCATTTTTATGCCAACGAGGGAAATCAGCTATGCTAATCACTTGTTTTGTTGCTTCGATTAAACAGAAGACAAAAGTAAGAGAGAGTTTATCATGGCTCGGGGTTGAGGGGCTAACGGTTGATCCTAGCAGGGAAAGCATGGCCGTGGACGTGTGAGGTGACTGGTGACATTGCATCTGAGTTGTGGAAGCAGAGACATGGATAGTTCACCTTGGTTTACCTTCTCCATTCCTTTTCTTCACTCTCATGGGTTCCCAGCCCATGGGATGAGGCCACCCACCTCAGGGTGGTTGTCATCTCTCTGTTCAACCTCTCTGGAATTGCCTTCAATGCCTAGAGTGTTTCTGCCAGGTGGTTATAGATCCAGTAGCACCGATGATGAAGACTGAACATCACTGGGGCTGGAGAGATGTCTCAGTGGTTAAGCAGTGGCTGCTCTTCCCGAGGACCCAGGTTGAATTCCCAGTGTTCATATGGCAACTCACCACTGTGACTCCAATTCTAGGGGGTCCAATACCTTCACATATACAAACTTGAAGGCAAAATACTGAAGCACTAAGATATAATTAGATAGATAAATAAATAAATAACTTAAATACAAATAAGACATAAACAAATAAATAATAAAAAGATCAATGCAGTTAGTATCAGTGTAATAGCAACAAGCACATGTATAATTAAGTATACATAAATATATAAACTTATCTGCGTCTTATGTATACATATGTTATTACAGGATGTAGTCAGAATTAGACACTGGGTATAGATCGTTCAAGAAAATGGCACGTGTGGTATGACATTGATATTGATTGTTGGGCTGACAGGATCTAGAGTCACTGAAGAGGTAATGCTCTAGGCATGGCTGTGATAGGCTATCTGAATTAGGTTAATGAGGCAAGAAAGCTCACCTTCAAACTGGATGGTAGAACTCGATGGGCTGCGGTCCTGGACTTACAAAAGTCGAAAGTGAGCTGAGCAATGGCTCCTCATTCTGCTTCCTGAGGGCAGATGCAGTATGACTGGCTGCCTTCACTTGCCTGTCAGGCGCTCTGTCAAGGCAGTGACAGAGGTGATGGAGTTCCATGGGACTGGGTGTGTCAGGTGGAAGATCTCATGCCCAGGTCATGTGAGGCCAAGGGTTAGATCCCCCAGCACCAGCCTCAAGCACCAGCCACACATCAGGGAGAAGGAGGCCAGTCCTATTCTCGAGGTCTGTGGTACCCAGTAAGCACATCCAAGGGCGTGTGAATTTTCATGGTACGCTTTGAACAGAGCAGCTCGCCTGTGAGTGAAAAAGACATCAGGAGACTCCGCACACATCCTTGGAACTCCCGCATGCTTAGCAATCAGAGCACCCATGACCTCTTCCTTTTATCATGTACTCAGTTTTTGAAATCATTTCTTAATCTCTCATTTGTTTGAAGGATTTTTCTCTGCTGCGTAAGTGTTTGAGCCTGGTTGGATGAGTTTAGTGATGTTGTTTGTTTGAAGTTTGGCAACAAAGATGTCATGTAACTGGGGCTTCTGCTGTACAGAGAACGGAGAAGGTTAATAGGCACAGCACTGCCAGCTTCGACGCCCAGCTCACTCAGTGTCGCTGCTGTGCCTACCGACGTTTGTTAGAAAGCCTCTCACTCACCGGTTCTCATCTGCTCCCTGTGTTTACAAGTCATAGCTTATGTCTGCTACTCTCAGTATTTAATCCAATTCCAAAGCCAAATTACTCCGGTTTATTTGAGTCAAATGAAGTCTGTTGTTAGTCAATTTCACAGGTGTGAAAAATATATTCATTTTCCCCTCCTTTCATGCCAAACAACAAACTCAGGAATCAAAATGTGACAGAAAAGTGACCTTCCTATATCTCTCCTCTGGATAAGTAGGTAAGTTTAACACACTTTGTCCTTTTAGACCAGGGAAACAACATAAAGATTCCATTTCTTCACTGAGTGTTTGTCATCTGTGACAGACTCTGCTGGGCTTTTACAAGAAAGGGAGGGAAACCCAAAAATAAAGAGAGGAAAAGAATGGAGTAGCAGACACCAGAAGGGGCTTCTACTCCAAGTCAGCCTCTCTTGCCTTGGGCACCTCAGGTGTGCCTGCTTAATGTGTGTGGTTGTCTGACAGATTCAGGCACCCTGAGGGCCCATTTAACAGATCCTCTTGGGTGAGACTCAGATGTGGATAATTTGAAGATCTCACCAGGCATAAAACCATGACAATGACCAGGTGTGGTAGCACATGGCTTTGATACCAGCACTTGGGAGAGAGAAGCAGGCAGATTTTTGTGAATTTGAAACCATCCTTGTCTACATAAATTTCCAAGCAAGATAGAGCTACTGAGTGAGAGTGAATCTGTCACACACACACACACACACACACACACACACACACACACACGGGAAGTATGATGCCTGGGCTAACCAAAGAAGTGGGTGAACAAATGCTCCTAATATATGGACTTCTAATTACAACTTCTGTAGGATCCGTGTGGTGTGGGTGACAGAAGGAGAAGGAGGAGGAGGAGAGGAGGAGGGGGAGGAGGAAGAGGAGGAGGAGGAGGAAGAGGAGGAGGAGAAGGAGGAGGAAGAGGAGGAGGAGGAGGTGGAGGAGGAGGAGGAGGAGGTGGAGAGGAGGAGGAGGAGGTGGGGGAGGGAGAGGAGGAGGAGGAGGAGGAGGAGAAGGAGGAGGAGGAGGAGGAGAAAGGAGCCTGGGTTCTTAAAGGTGAGCTCAGAGAGGGCAGCTCACTCCAGAGAAGATGTTTTGGAGCTGGAGGGAGAGGCCTGCACAGCCTGAATAAGTTTGGCTCTTGTGACACAATAGTCTCTCTAAATGAGTTAGTCTTCTGTTGGGTGAGTCTCACCTGCTGTGCTGTTGTGGAGAGTGAGATAGTGGCTAGTGTACTCTCTCTGAGGTGAGGGATCCATTTTACATGGCCATCCATTGACTCTAGAACCCCAAAGGCAACTGGTGGGTCCATGGTTGGCTCTGACAGAGATCAGCATAGGCTAGCAATTCTACCAAGTGAGGGTATTGGTTAGGAAATATTAGGGATTTGCTACCCTGAAGCTCTTCCTTGGTCTATCTATAGTCTGTCTTGTTGGCAAGTTAGAGACATGTGGTTCTGGTCAATGATGGAGATTTTCCGCAGGGATCCTGGACCACAGGAAATTCTGCAGGAATGTAGGCAGGCAGAGATGAAACCTCATGCTCATAGCGATGCGGGTTTTTTCTAATACTGAAACATTGGGTGTACACGGCTCTAATTAAAGAATACTAGCAGGTATACACTGGATCCCCACAACAGATGGGGATCCTCTATAGCACATGGGAGGAGCCACAATATATTCCAAAGGGAGTTTCTGGAGAGATGGCAAAGTCTCCCTTCAAGGATTGCATGTACATGTTAGCTACGGTTTGATTCTGAACCTTCCTCTACAGCTTGTGGACTGCAATCCCTCCATGGGAGGCAGGGTGGATCGACTCTTTCATAGGGGCCATAGATCCCTCATATCGGATATTTATGTTATGATTCATAACAGTAGCAAAATTACAGATATGAAGCAGCAACAAAAATAATCTTATAGTGGGAGTCACCTCAACATGAGGAACTATATTAAAGGTTCACAGTATTTGGAAGGTTGAAAATCGCTGCTCTACAGGCTCCTGGGTTTGAATAGTTGATCACCAGCCAGTGGCACTGTTCCAGGGGGTTGTGTGACCTTTTGGAGGTAGGCCCTGTCTGACAGGTGTCTCACTGGGCTGGACCATCAATCTGGCCATGTTCTCTGCTGGCTAAGGGTTGTTGTGATGAACCTGATACTGTGTTCTTGGGCTTTTGGAAATAGTTTGCAGGGGAAGGTGGGAGTTCAGACATGTGGGCAAGAGCAGCCTTAGAGTGCTAGAGGAAGAAGATCAAGGAGGCCATTCCAGCGAGAACGCTGACGGAAATTCAGACAGTGCTGAAGGAGGTCAAGACTTTTAAGATCATACTAGAGGATACTGGGGATGGACCACAGGGGGCAGCATTTAAAGGTTACAGCCCTGCTCTGCTTAAAGTCTCATTCCTTGTTTCTTCTCCAGCCATGGTATGAGGAACAGATGTACACTGCTGCTGCTATGCCTTCTCCACCATTGAAAGGTAAAAGTTTTAAAGTCGCCCCCCTAGACACAAAGTTTAGAGCAGAAAAAAAAAAAAACAAAAAACAAAAACAGGTTAGACCCCAGAATTGTATGTTCCAAGAAGCCTCTCCTAGGGCTATAGAATGGATAATTACATTGGCCAGCTCAACAGCTTTCTCCCAGAAACTAGCTGACCATAAATCTTAGAGAACAATCTTGAGAAGCAGGAAACAACTTCTCCTAGGAACTAGCGGACCATGAAGTTAAACAATCTGAGAAGCAGGAGGCAGCTTCTCCTAGGAAACAATCTTGGGGGACAGAGAGTTCTTCCTTGTGATTTTTCACTGTTATTCTACACACTTTCCAATGACGCCATCCCTGCCCCCTTGGGTTGTGGTTTCTCCCTTTAAATACCTCTTCTCCCAGCCTCTCAGGGTCGAACTCCACTGCCCCTGCGTGGGATACGAGTCTCGACCCCAGTGCACTGGTTGCTATCGATAAACCTCATGTGATTACAACAAGGACTGTCTTGTGTGAATTCTTGGGGGGTCGCGTCATCCCGAGACTTGAGTGAGGGTCTCCCCACTCCGGGGGTCTTTCACCATGACACATCCCACTGTGACACTGGGAGACACATGGAGACATCCCCCTGTAGTAGTTCCTCTGAGGTACTTTGTCATAGAGATGGGAAATGTAGTTAACAGACAGGGTTCTAGTGACCTAATCTGAGGCTCTTTGTCCTTTAAAGAGAGTCTGCACCTGTATTCCCCATCTGCTGCTTCTGTTTTGATGGAGGGAGTTGAGCCTGAGGAGAAATGGTGCTGTTTGCTCTGTGATGACTCAGGCCAGGGACGCAGGCAGCAGGTGGGAGGTGACTCAGAGCCCACCCCTGTCTCCTACAGTCTGTCTTCAGCTTGTATGCTCAGCCCTTTGCACAAAGTGCTCATTTGTAGTCCCTACTTAGGGTAAAAGGAGGTGATCAACAGGAAGTGGTAGGTGATCAATAGGAAGTGGTAGGGATATTATATGTTTTACCTCAAAGCTGAGAAAATAATCATTTCTAAAAAGTCTCCTTTTTCTAAACCAGATTTAGCCCCCCCCCAAAAAAACTCTTTTTTGAGCTGATCTCCAACTGGAGCGACTGTGCCCTGACAGAACTACAGAGCAGAAAGAATTGAGGAGCTGTTAGTGTCCCATGCTGTCACCACGAAAACTCACCAACAGGTCACCCAAAACAATAGAGACATGTGCTCTGAAAGTCACAAAGGCCAGAAGGCCAAGCCACATTGTGGTGGAGCCATGGTCCCTTTAGGGCAGAAGTCATTTTTACCTCTCCCTGGTGTTGCTGGGATGTGGCAGAACTACCCTAGATTCTTCCTGTTACTAATCTGTACTAATTAACTCATCTCACTGCTATGAGATCATGTGACCAAAGCAACTTGTAATGGCTCTTCCTGGTTGTCAACTTGACATATCTGGAATGAACTACAATCCAGAATTGGAGGGCTTCAGATCCTGTGATCCAGATCTTGAGGCTGGAAGACACAAGCTTCTGACCTGGGTCTTGGCAGGGAGATCTTGAGGCATAGTGGCCATGAAAAGCTTAGGCCCAGGCAAGGCAGTACATGGCTTTAATCCCAGGAGATCAAGGTAAGGAGATCTCTGATCTCAAGGCCAGGGAGTGGAATGTGATGGTTTTTATGCTCTGCCCAGGGAGTGGCACTTTAGGAGGTGTGGCCTTGTTAGAGTAGGTGTGTAACTGTGGGTGTGGGCTTAAGACCCTCACCATAGCCTCCTAGAAGTGAGTCTTCTCCTGTTTGCCTTCAGATGAAGATGTAGAACTCTCAGCTCCTCCTGCACCATGCCTGCCTGGATGTTGCCATTCTCCTGCCTTGATGATAATGGACTGAACCTCTCAACCTGTAAGCCATCCTCAATTAAATGTTGTCCTTAAAAGAGCTGCCTTGGTCATAGCAGTAAAACCCTAACTAAGGCACAACTTAAGGAACAAAGGATTAATTTATCTCACTGTTTGTCAATATGGTCCACCATGGTGGGGAGGCCTAGTAGTTGGCGAATGAGGCAGCTGGCCATGGCATGTCTATAGTTAGCAAGCAGAAGTAACACACATGAGTGCCCAGGTCACTTTCTCCCTTCCAGTCAGTCAGTCAGGGTGTGTTTCTCATCCTAGTGGGGCCAGCCTTCAAGGTCCCTCCTGACACATAGGCCTCTCTCCCAGGTGATGATGCAACCTGTCAGCAGCACCTGACAGCGCATGTGCAATCTCTTCTGGCAACGATGCCAGCTTCCACTCAGAGGCTGCACTAAGGGCCTCATTTTGATTTTTACTGGTTTGCAAATCAGGTAATTATGTAGGCACTAGGGTTACGGCCAGGTGAGAAAAAAAATACAGCAGTGGTACTTGTCTGAACATTCGGCACGGTCCTGATGTAGCAGGAAGGATAGGGTGAGCAGGAGGACCCTGTGCCAAAGGGGATGCTGAACAGGAAGACAGCAGTGACTGTGAGTTCACCCCCAACTGCTGTACTCCGGTTTCCATTCGGGTGCCTTTGCAAATGTAGGATTATGCCACTGAGAGTGGATATTCAAGTGGATAGAATTTAAATATCTTGATTTGTGGGGGAAAGTACATAGTTTGCCTTCTAGTCAAGTTGTGGCTAGACGGGTAACCAGAGCTGGGTCAAGGTAAGCAGAGACAACGGGGAAGAAGCCATGACTTCATCTGGACTTCGGTCTTCCGGCATACACTTCAAAGTCCCGTGGGGAACCCAGCTGTCTGACGCCCACTGTCCTGAGAGGCTCACCCTCATTGAGAGGCAGAGGGAGTGTGCTACCTGGCGTCACATGCTTCCTCCTGCTCCAAAGGCCAGACACTTGGCATTAAACAGAAATAGAAACATCAGAGGCTGCATTTCCAACAGCATAATAGCTGGATCTGGAAAATAACTACAAAGGGGAAGGGTTACTTTTGCTGCCTAAGTCAAAAATAGAAAAGTGTAAGGAGTGAGTTTCCCAGCATCATGTTCATGACAAACCAGGGTTTTTCCTCCAGAATTGCTGGAGGGCTGGGTGGTGTGCAGAGAGCTAAATTAAGGCTGAATTGTTTTAGTTATAGGGATAGAGAAGTGGCAGGAAGTGGCATGAAGTGGCAGGTGGGACCAGGAAGGACCCAAGTTTTGCTACCCATCAGACCCAGGTTCTAAGCCTGACTCACCACTTGTAGTGGTATAAATCTATCTCAGTGTAAGTGGAAATGCATGTAGCTGAAGTCTGAGTTCTGGCAAGAGTGTCCTCGAGAATTCCTGCTACTTCCTGGGACCTTTGCGAAAGAGGAATCCAGTAAAAGAGGTAGATGATGGGTTGGATTGTGTCCCCTCTGAAAAATATAAAGTGAACTTGACACCTATACTTTAAGACATTTGGAAGTAGGGTCTATGTAATCCACTTATAGTAATCCAGTTATAACAAGGTCTTATATATATGGGGGAAGAGTCTTATCTAATTCAATAGGAGCTCAGTCCTGGTAAGAAGGGGACCTTTGGATACAGAGGCAAATGTGCATGGAGAGGAGACAGTGTGAAAAGACTCAGAGAGAAGGTGTGTCTGACCTAACCAGCAACTTGACTGAACTAAAAAGGACCTTTACACTTGAGATCTCGGGACTCAGGAGGCTGAGGCAGGAGGATTGGTTGAGGGCTCAAGGCTGCCCTAAGCTACTTACCCAGAGGGCACCAGGCCAGCATGAGCTAGAGAGTGAGACCTCACCACAAACAAATTATAAGGTCAATGAGAGATAGAGAGGACAAAGCCCCCAGACACGCCTCTGGTGTCTGTGAGGGCATTTCCAGGACTGATCAGATCCTGAGGGCTGCCCAGCGAATGGCTTAATGTAGTAGAAGATTCCTTATGGTGATGGCGTTAGTGAGAAGCAGTGGAAGGTACCAGTCAGAGCCCAGTTGAATGGACTCTCTAGGAACATACTCCTGGAGGGTTTGGCTTATCATGGCCTCTTCACATACCTCTAGCTTTGGCTTCCTGTCACACACTTCAGCTTCCAACCATGTTCTCCTACACAACCGGAGCCAGAGTAACCAAGTGACCACAGACTGAACCCTTGAGTGACTCAACAGAAAGAATTCTCACTTAGATTATTTCCACCAGACAATGGTCACATGGATGAGAGAAAAAGGGGAGTGGCCACCCACAAACCACAGAAAGTGGCCTAGAGTAGGTTTTTCCCTAGAGTCTCGATGCAAACATTTTCCGCTCAGACATTTTGGGTTCCATAACAGTGAGCAATACGTTTGTTCTGCTCTGTGCTGTGGAACCTTGCTATGCCAGCAGGACACCTACAGGGAGGACAGAGGGACAGAACACCACAATGGGACAACCGTAGCCCTGGTTATGTCTGGGTGGGGGTGCAGGTCACACTTGGGGCATTATGCTCCAGCTAGGGACATTCTGCTGAAGGGTCTTCATAGGCTCTTGTCAGTGGAGACACAGTGTTTGGATTGGCGGTGCCTCTGCAGCAGCTGTCTTATTGCTTCCTTTGCTCTTCTGACTAAATCTACAGGGAGGCTGTGCACAGGGGAAGCCTGGGATGTATAGCATGGCCACTGAAGATCCCCAAAGCACATATCGAGTGAGTCCGTGACATCACATGCTACCGTGCTCTATAATTACAGGCGATATTATTAAACTTCGAGGTGGGAGGCTGGAGAGCATGCGATTTGGTGAGCACTGTCTCCGGCCTGGTGTAATTACAGCCTCTCCTTCAGTTGATATTGTGTTTACAGGTGGTACTGCCTGGGCTCCTGCCATGGTTGTTAATGTGGGGACATCGGGGATTATGGTAAGGTGATGGGCCACAGGCAAACATCATCCTGGTCTTATTTGGGGCTTAATCTTTCATTCACACCATGGTGTGTTAAGTTTCTCCAAATTTAATGAAAGCCTCCCAGAAAGTGAATGATTCTGTATTTTCTGTCTTTTCCCTCTCTCGAATGTCCCACTTCGGTCTCTAAGATATAATTATTTAAATATGGGAGCTAGCACAGTTAGCTTGGATGAATGTTTTTGGAATTTGGAAGAATTTTGGAAGTTTAGAATCTTTAGGGCTTACAGCCAGCTGTCTCAACACTGGACATAGAGGCAAAGCCCATCACATGGTGTAGCTTGTCCTAGTCTCTCAGGGTGGTCATCAGATCCCTGGCCCCTAACAGGGAGATGTCAGTAGTCACACACACAAAGGTAAGAAAAGTGTCCCCAGATATTGTCACATGACTCCTCAGGGGCAAAGCTGCCCCCACGGGAGTCCAGGATTATATAAAGAGGTAAGGCTCATATGAAGCTGAATAAGTTACGGGTAGATTGAACACACAATCCTAGCTGCTGCACAACACTTGGTTCCGCAGTCCCAGAACAACAGTGTGGGATTTACCCATGACCCTTGAGGAGGGGAGCTTTATCCCTGTGGGGTGGAATTCATCATGTGGTCATCGACAAACTTGGTAAATTCTGCGCTTCTTCTTTCCAGAGGCACGAGTTTTCACAGGATGTCACTGGCTCATGAATCTGGAGAGATGGACCCCATCCTCTTAAAACCAGGTCTGCCCTCTCATAGCCCCACCATGTAGTGCTGAGGACCATTTTGTTCCTGGTTTCTCCGGCTACAGAACCATGTACATTGCAGGACTTTGGATGCTACAGAAGACAAAGGCTCATTTTACATCATGTCCGTGGCAAGTGCTCAGTCCGCCCAGGGTCAAGTCTCATCATAAAGCCCCCATGGGTGTCATTGTGGTCATATAAGCCCCCACCTTCACTTGCTTGGGAGGTCATGCAGCCCACAACACATCTTCAGTCTCCCACCAGCTTTGCTGCAGACAGCACTACTTCCTGTCATGTGGATTGTGATGACATGGTTGCCTAGGTTACTTTTCAGAGACAGGAAGGTCATTTATGAGAACATTGAACCTGTACTTTGGCCTCCAATGGTGGAAGGCCATTCTCTGCCTTCATGTTTTCTTTCCCCTTTCTGCTCTTATCTTTTGCCTTGATTCAGTTATTTACGCAAAGACATTGGCCGCCTGAGAAACGTTTTATTCAGAATTCTAAGATGGGCAGAGTTGTCTGAGGTTTACTTTGTCTCTCTGTTTCCTTTCAAATCCCTGCCAAGTGAAAGACTAGAAACAACATACCGTGGAAGGTCTGAGAAAAGGTGGCATTTGAGTTCCTGGAAGATTTTCACCTGTTCCCAGAAACCACACAAATATTCCTTCCCTTCATTAGCACACACGTTTCATTTACTATTCCAAAATCTGTGACCCTTCAGCGCTAAGCTGGGGTATGGAATACCTGAATTTTGTATCAAACAATTTTCCTTCTCCTTCAATCTTGGCCAACTGAATGAATAAAGCTTCTCCCACCCCCACTAGAATACCCCATACACGGTAAGTAAGCACCGTGTGATACTAGTCTGTTGATCCAGAGGGTTGGGAAGAAGACAGAGCTTCATGTAGGCAGCAGGGCCAGGTGGTTTTTGTTTGTTTTGTTGCTTTTGGTTTGGTTTGTTCTTGTTTTTTGTCAGATGAGTTTCTGGACTTGAGCTTGATGATACCAGGAAGGTTCTTCAGATTATGTATCAACTAGTTTGTCATCAAAGTTAGGCTGGTAGCCTGAGAGGTGGCATTGGGAAAGGGAGCTCAGGTACAGGGGATGGGTGTGGGTGTGGGTCAGGTGTGAGAAGAGCAGGCCTTCCTAGGCTTGGCTCCAGCACTTGCTTTTTATGGAGAACTCACCTTCTTGCCTTTGAAGGCACTGTGATATCACTGTGGGAGCACTGGATAAATAAAGGGAATGAGGGGAGGAAGCCACAATTGTTAGAGTCAGAGCCTGGCCATTCCCTGTCACCGGTCCTTGGGCACTTGTTTGTGGACTTGGTACCTCCTTTGAAACAACACAGCCTACCTTATTGTCCTGCTGCAGACATGATGGCTCCTTCGTAATAGCACAACCTGCCCCATTGTCCCAGTGCCCACAGTGTCTATGTACTTCTCCTTATGCCCCTCTGTGGACCATTGGGTTTCTCAGCTAATGCTGCAGCTTTGATGAATGCCCTTTTATTCTGGCCAGCTTTGCTTTGAAGAGAGCATCTCCTTGGACGATCTTCTGTGTGGTATTTAAGAAGGGGCTTTTGGGGGATGCAGCGGAGGCAGGTTGAAGCTGCTGCTGTCTCCATGTCATGACCCGCTGTCATGACCCACAGTAACCAGTGAGAGCTTGCCGGCCAGAAGATCATGAAGAAGCAGAGCAAAAGGGGAAGAGATGAGATGATGGGCTTTCTGCTGTGGCCCACAAGCAGAGGGACTTGGGGATCACGCAGCAGTAGCAGAGAAAGGCAAACAAGAAGACGGGGGAACCTGCGTAGCTTTGTGGCTTCCCGTCCAACCCTCTTACCCTACACCTGTGTTCCTGGAGCCAGTCTCACCATGGAGTTTCTTCCTGGTCCTAGCACCGATGGCATTCCCTTTGCCCTGCTGCAGAGCAGGTTCCTTGTGTGCTTCCCCTCAGGTAGCCTCCTCTCTTCCCTCTGGGCCACTCCAGGGGTGAGGGGTTACCCCTTTCCAGAGTTTTTTTATTCCTGTGGGGCATACCCCAAAGTATTAAAAGTAGCTTTGTAACTCAAAAAGGAGGAGGGGGGGAAAGGAGGAGGAGGAGGGAAGGAGGAGAAGAGGCTTGCTCTGTAGTCCTGTTGACCTCTTAGGTGGGTGCTGGGGGGCATGACCCCTTCCTACTGACCCACATTTCTCTGCCATACACCCATTCCTTAGCACAGCTGCGGTTAGAAGGTCTTTTCTTCCCTCCTTTTCAAAAGAAACATTAGCATCAAGTAAAGGCGGAAGAACATTGCTTGCGCTTTTACTCAGGGTTAATTGCTGATGCAAAACATTTGCTAACTTATTAAAACGCTCCTAAACCTATGAAAGGCCTGTTGTCCTGAGGAATCCTCCTTGTCTTTGGACAGCACTTTCTCTGAAGTTTAGAATGATTTTGACTGCCCTTGTTAGTCCTTGGTCCCTTCATCCCATGCAGCCTTTCATGGGTGCAACTCCAACCTGCACAGTGAGCCCTCTATGCCAAACGTGGTGAATAGCCTTGATGGATCATTTCACTGGAGCATGTGTAGGTCCAAGGACACTTCCCACACCAGGATGGTACAGAGAAAGAGAGGATCGACTTCTCCCAGACTGTGCATAGCCCCAGGAATTTGCACTAGTTTCCCAGGGAACTCTGGGTAGAAGTGCCTCGAATGGAAGGCTAGGAGCCTGGGTGCTGAGGGACACAGATCCTCTTCAAGAGTGGAAGTGGGAGCCAGCCTTGCTGGTTCTGAAGTTATCTAGTCTGTAGGACCTCCCAAACACGGCTTAAATCGTTCAGGGCATTTGTGTGCAGGACAAGAAATACAATGTAGTGGACTTCCTGACTAGAGTGGGGAATAAGAAGCGTCTAAAAAACCTCAAAACTCTTCTGGAATGGATAAAACTGTTGGTCTGGTGTCTTAGGTTTTCTATTGCTGCGAAGGGACACTATGACCATGGCAACTCTTACACAGGAAAACATTTAATTTGGGGCTGACTTACAGTTTCAGAAATTTAGTCCATTACTGTCATGGTGGGAAGCATGGTGGCACGCAGGCAGACATGGTGGTGGGGATGTAGTTCTGCTGGTACAGCGCTTGCCTCGCATGCACAGGGCTCTGGTTCAGTCCATTACTCCTCGTCAAGCATATGTTGTGCAGTTGGACTGCACTTCTGGTACTGGGGAGCTGGAGGCTGGCAGACCAGGAATTCAGGGTCAGCCTGAGCTATGCAGTGAACTCAAGATCACCTGCAGTAATTGGGACCCTGTCTCAAGCAGAACAAATCGAGATGAAATGAAACCAATAAAGATGATCTGTGGATTAATGTAGCAGACTGTTAATTGAAAGGAGGAAAGGCCCACAGACGTGGGAAGCCGTTGAGTAGGAAATCCACTTACTTCCTGTGGCACAAGGAAGAACTGACGGAGGTCGTGAGAGCTGAGTTCTCATGGGAAAAATGTGCACAGTGGAGAGATTTAAGTTGGGCCTCAGTTTTCTCTAGGTCATTTACATCCCCTGGGCCATGTTAGTTGCAGTGAAATTAGCTATGGTAACACAAATTTGGGTATTAATTTAAGGGTTTTCATAAAATTGCCACGGGGCCCCTACAGAGACAAGGTGTGTGTGTGTGTGTGTGTGTGTGTGTGTGTGTGTGTGTGTGTGATACCTGCTGGGGCCTCCACGCTCTCAGAGGAAAAGGAGAGTGGAAGTGGGTGGAGGGACTGTGAGAGGGGAGATTGGGAGTGGGGACAGTGACCGGGATGTAAAGTGAATTAATAATAATAAAGGAAGCACACTTGGGACTGGACAGGTGGCCCTGTCAGTCATGTGTCTGCATTGCACACATGCATGAGACTCTGAGTTTAATCTCCAGAACCTATTGTTTGTTTGTTTGTTTTAAAGAGTTGGTTGTGGTGATGTACACTGTAATTCCATCCCTGGGGAGGCAGAAATTAGTAAATCCCTGGAGCTCTCAGCCTAGACAAATCGGTGAGTTCCAGGTAAAATTTAGAGACACTGTCTCAAAAAGCAAATGACTAAGGAAGATACTCAAGGTTGATCTCTGGCCTCTTTGTGCATTCACATATATGTACACATGCACCTACTACATGCTCAAGAACGCACACACACACCATGGGTGATGCTTATTTGTAAAACACTTTCCCCTTAACCTTTAGACATGCCCAAGAAAATTAAGCAAGTTCTACAGGATAGGAAGTCAAGATAAATTATTCAAACAGTTCGTTTGACATTTAAAAGGCTATTTATAAGGATGATCCTTTCTCCAGAAAATAAAAATAGTGAGAAACGTAAGCCTGGCAGCTCTGTCAGAGGGAGGCAAGCGTTAGGGGAAGGATTTCAGAGTTTCCGGAAAATGCATTTTTGGTCTGCACCATGCTGTCCTCCTCGCCAACACTGGCGGCTCCTCGGGGGAAGATTCCCAAATCCCGAATTTTCTTTTCCACCTTGTGAAGGAGCAGCTGCATGAGCACCCATGTGGTCATCCATGCCAGGTGCTTCCACTCTGCTCCTCAGAGCTTGACACCCGAGGAGACACACCTGGAGGCTGTTTGAGGCATGTGGGTGTCTGGTGGCATCACGCAGGAAGTTATGTGCAGCCACACGTGTGGGTGGGCTCTAGCTGACGATCCAAGTAGGTGGTGGCTCTTCTCCTTGGAAGAATATAACGTCTCCCCGCTCCCTCTCTCCATCATAGTCCATATCTTGGTTTATCTTATAAGTTTCAAGTCTTCATCTTCCTGACTGTATATATAGTAAGTCCAGGATGGGACACAAAGCCTACGAAACCCATGTGGTCCACATCCATTGTTATAAAGGCTGAATCCCCTGGACAGAGGGCATCCCAGTGGTGCCCTGGAAACCAGTACACTAGGTGTGGCCAGAACAACATGGATCTCAGAATGCAGGATGCAACTGGATGCCACCCATCATGGGTACAGCCACATAGTTAATTCTTTAGGGAAGAGGAAACAAACATCTTTTAAAAATATGGTTGTAAAAACCACCAAGAACATTATTATTATTATCAGAATAACAACTGGAGAATATTCATGAAGTCAGTGTCATGTGCACCGGATCACATAATTGATGCCTGTGACATCGGGGCTAGGAATGTTGGAAGCTCTTCCACTCAGCTATGGCTAATTGCTTCAGCACAGCGACTCTGCTGTAGACACTGGAAGCCACTGCTCTGATTCATTTCTATACAGAACCTGTTCACTATCAATTCTCCATCCCTTAGCATCCAGCGTCCACCAGCTTCTGCTCTTTGTCAGGTCAGCCTTTTGAACTTCCCCTCATGAGTGAGTGTGGTGTCTTTCTGTCCCTGACTTGCTTTACTTAACACAACATCCCCTCAAGACCAACCATGTTTCTGCAAATGACAGTATCTTTATCTTTAGTTGGCCAAATACTGTCCCATTGTGTCTATCTGCCACCTTTTCCACGTCTGTTTGTCTGGCAGCGGAAGTTTAGGTTGAGTCAGTACGCTATCCATACGTTAGCTGCTTAGACTACTGGGGCGGTAAACATGGTGAGCAGGTGTGCCCCTGAGAGACGGAGCTAATTTCTTTTGGCTGAACCCCATTGTTGGAATTACTACGTTATATGAGAGTTCTAAAAACAAAACAAAACAAACTCAAAACAAAACAACAACAAAACATACTACTATTACTCTGTGTGTGTGCGTGTGCATGTGCGTGTGTAAAAGTGCTATGGTACACACGTGCACATCAGAGGACAGCTTGTGGGAGTCTGTTATCTCCTTCCACCATGTGGGTCCCAGGCACAGAACTCAGTGTTCAGGCTTGGTGGAAAGTGCCTTCGCCTACTGGGCCATCTCACTGTTAAGTTACAGTTTTTATTTTCCATAACATATAACTTTCCCATGAACATTATATTAGAGTTCCCTTCTCTGTGCCTTTGCCAGCATTAATTTTTCTTTTCTTTTTTTGTCTTCATAATGACAGACATTGTAACCAGAGTGAAGTGACTCCTGTTGTGGTTTAGATCTGCCCCTCACTGATGACTAGAATGTTGGATGTTTTTCATTTTCCTGCAGGCCATCTGTGTGTCCTTTGACAAATATATTTTTCACATTTTAAAATCAGGTTATTTAGTTTTCATGCCCCTTAACTGGGTTCCTAATGTATCCCAGAGACTAACCCCTTACCAGCGTAAGGGTCCAAAAATAGCGGAAGGAAGACCCCAGGACTCAGATGGTTTGCAACTATAAAGAGCATTTATTCTGCAGAGACAACCAGTATGATGCGTGTGTGTGTGTGTGTGTGTGTGTGTGTGTGTGTGTGTGTGTGTGTGTGTGTGAACCATTCTCCAAAATGGCGACTCCAGACAAAGGCCTTCTTATATGGATCCATTGGGGGAGACTCTCTAGAAGGATTAGGTAATCTAAAATTCCATGGGGTGGGGTCACAGGCGGTCAGGGGTCTGCGTTCCTATGTCATGAACTTTTAACCACAGGGTGAGATAAGGCTGCCCAGCACAGATGGCCCATTCTGGGATATTTCCCCATTCTTGTGGTCATCCCCAGGCTGTTCTTTGGGAGGGGGTTTTATGACCTTGTTTTTGGATTTTCTGGTCTATTCCTGGAGCTGGTGTCTTATGGCCTTCCTTTTGAAATCAGGCCTGGTCCTTAAATGGAAGCAAGTGGCATTTATGTTGTCCTTCCAGTAGATAAATAACGAGTGTGCAGCTATTTCCTCCCACAGCATTTTCTCTGTTGGTTGACCATTCACTGTTCTAATACCGTATAGTTTGACGGAATCCCACTTGCCAATTTCTACTTTTGAATCTTGTGTTTTTCTGGAGTCACATCCAAAGGATTCCTTTCCAGAACCAATATCTCTCCTGTGCTTCATAGCGCCCGCACTTAGATTTGCATATCTGGCCCATTTTGATTTGATTTTTTTAGATGCTGAGTGTGGCGTTGTGAATGACAACCGGCCCCACAGGCCACAGGTGGGAGGAGGTGTGTCACTAGGGGTGGGCTCTGACCCAGTCTCTCTCTTTCTGCCTCCTGCCTGGATATTGGGATGTAAGCTCTCAGCTCCAGCACTACGCCCGCCTGTCTGCTGCCACGGTCCTGCTGTGATTCGCATGGACTAACTCTCTGAGACTGTAAGCACACCCACAGTTAAATGCTCTCTTTTAAAAGTCGCCTTGTTCATGGGATCTTTTCACAGCAATAGAACAGTAAGGTAGAAAAGTAAGACACAGAGGTCTAGTTTTGTTCTTCTTTCATAAAAACCCAGATTTCCCAGAAGTTTTTATTGCTAAGTCTGCCCTTTGTCCAGTGTATCTTTTGGTGCCTTTGCTGACAAACAGCTACAAATGTGAATTTATTTCTGGGTTAAAACATTCTGTTTCACTGACCTGTGTGTCTGTTTATGCCAGGACCCCATTGATTCTGCCTCTCTGATTCTGTTAGTATGTTTTAAATTCAGGTGCTATGATAACTCCAGGTTTTTGGTTTGGCTGGGTTTTTTGCTCAGCAATTTTTGACTATTTCAGTTTTTCCATGATCTTCAAATTTAGAAGTTGTTTCCTATTTCTGTGAAGAATGACTCTGATATTTTGATAGGGATTACCTTGAGTACTGGTTATGGTGTCTCTCTCTTTAATCTTTGATTTCATTTCTCTCTCTCTCTCTCTCCCTCCCTCCCTCCCTCCCTCCCCCTTTAGTGCTGTTTTATCAGTTTTATTTCCTTGAATTAAAAATACTAGCTTTATTTAACATTCGTAGTTTTGAATCTGAATTTCGCTCATTTCTTGTCTTTTCTTTTTATTTCTAATAATTGAGGGCATGGCTTCGTCTTGGTTGTACTTTCTTTGAATTGGATTGCTGATTATTTGATATTTTATGCTTTTCTGATTTAACTCTAGTTTGTTTTCTGTTGCTATGAAAAGGACGGTGACCGAAAGCAAACTTGGCAAGGAAAGGCTTTATTTGGCAAATTAAGAAAGAGTCAATGTTTGAGGGTACAGTCATCATTGTGGGGTACAGTGTTTGAGGCATTGTGGAGTAGTAGTGACACTGAGAGCCCCTGTAGCTATGGAGGCCAAAGCATGAGGTGGTCGGTCACATCTGCAGTCAGGAAGTAGAGAGAGATGTATGCTGATGCTCACTGGCCCATTGAATGATGCTTCCTGTGGGACCATAATGGCCCAGGATTATGGAGAAAGGTCCAGGAGAGCTTCAATCCTCAGGTGAGGATGGCAGGAGTTGGCTCCCTTCCCTCGCCCACCCTGACAGTTATCCAGATTTACTTCTTGTTTGACCTTCTAAGGGTTCCCAGCCCCCTACCCCTGATCCCACAGTCCCTGAGTATGCAGATGAAACATCTTCCAACACTCTGACCTGGCCAATGGCCCATGGCCACAGAAACCTTGCCCCAGAGACTCAGACCACCTCCCCAGAGGCATAAATACCCCTCGTCCCCCAACAAATGGCACCAGTTTCCAGGTGTGTTTCTTGCCTGGATAGGTGGCATTAGCCACCTGGAATTAGCCCCAAAGCAGCCCTACACCTCCCCACACTGAGGACTGGGGATGTATTCCTCCTTTGTTTTTCATTTTTGTTGTCTTGTTGGGTTCAGTGACTTTGACAGGGCCACTGGCACCTTCTGGCCAGGGGACTGTTTGATCTTGGTATACGGCCTCTATACCTCTGCCTGAACTGGACAGCAGCAAAGACCTCCTATCTTAAAACCAAACCAAACCAAACCAAACCAAACCAAACCAAAACTCAGTTACCCAACAACACAACGATCATTTAAAAGATCCACTCATAGTGGATCTTTCCATTTCTGTCAAATCTCTCTGAAAACCCCCTCACAGAGACAGCCAGTATGTCTCCTAGGTGACTCTTAAATGCTGTCAGGGTGACAAAATTAACAGCATATTCCTCACGTAAACATCCTTCATATTTACCGTGAGGTTGTCGAACTGAGAGATAAACATTGGTTCATGACTTTGAGAGTTTTGAGTTTCTAAAATTTGTCTACAAATGTTCTTCTTTCTGGCCCAGTATCCCACTCAGGATACCCCCAGCCTCCATTTCATCATTCTCCTTAGCTTTGTCTGCGACAGTTTCTCATTCGTTTCTCTTGGTTTTTTGCCCTCTTGGTAATGTTGAGGGGTGCTGCTTGAGCCTTCGGTAGTGTTTTAACCTGTCTCCTGGGCACACTCCAAAGGCAAATGTTCTCACTGTGATGCTACTGACCCTTGGCCTCGGTGTGTCTACGCGGCCACTGCATGTTACTGCTTTACACTTCTATACTTGGAAGTGAATCATGAGATAAAACTCACAGTTGAAGGGGATTAATCCTTCTTGGAGATTCCTACATATTATTTGGCTTACAGAAACCCAGGGAGGTTGGTGTTTGGTGGGCTGGTGTGGAATGGCCATGATGTTTGCTCTGATGCACACCTCTTCAAAGGTTGAGCTGTGTGCAATTAAACACAGGAGCCTTGACTTCCATCCTCTTTTGCAGACCTGTACTGCCCTCTGCCCCCTGGCATGGGATCAGCCTCTATCTGTCCGAGACCCACCACAGGGCAGGAGTGATACAGGGCAATTGAGAACCTCCCTGCAGTACATAGACAGTCATAATGAATGGAGACATCACAGACAGCTTCCTGAATGAAGGTGGAGCTGACAGCCTTTTCTTCCAAGGCTGTAATTAAAGAAGCAGTTGAGAAATGTTATCTTTCCACTCCTGAATATTCAAAGTTATCTGTCACAAACATATTGTTAAACTCCCTCTTAGGTCTCAATTGTCACTTTCATACGAGTGCTTGCAGAGATGGTTTGCTCCAGAGTTGTTTTTACAAGAGAGCACTTCAACCCTCAAAGGGCTGTCGTGTCTACAGTGGGAGGGGGATACTTCAAAGCAATGCAACACCATTGTATGTCTTTATCAATTGTTCCACGTCGCCGTGCTGGGAGCAATCCCACCAAATCCCAAGCCTTTCCATTGCACTGTCTTCTTATTAAATTTCTGCATGGGAAGCTCAACAGTGTGAACCAAAATAGAACAGGTCTGCTGTCCTTAACAGAGCTCTGCCTGGAGGTGAGGCTTCTGTTCCTCTACTTTAATCCTTCTCATCGTGGTTTTGCTCACTGGAGGTGCTTACTATGAAGTGCTCCATCACAGTGCTCCATCACAGAGGAGGCCCTGTATCCATGCCATACACTCTTGGACAGTAGAAAGGTTGTCAGGCGTGTGTTTCCATGGTGGAAGGTATCCCAAGACTGAGCTATTATCCTCTCTGACATGGTTGCAGGTTCAGAATATAGAGATGACAGGAGGCAGGGTTTGTCCCTTCTCTCTGCTCAGGGCTGGGGATATTGTGACTTTTACCATCGTATCATGATCACAGCAATTGGAGTGACGGTTCCAGATGGAAGCACACTTGATTCATACTCTTGATTATTCTGGTCTGGGTTTAATTTTATGCTCACGTCAGACTCTTCTGGAATTGACATTTGAGATAAATCCAATATAGTCTATGATCTTTAAAGAGCCCACCATGATGACAGAGAACACAAAGCTTCCGGAGATTTTCCAACTATCTGAGGAGGCCCTGGCTTTTGTCTATGAGATATAGGTAGTTTCCTATGCTTGTTTTAAGGAGATGAGAGGTTTCTCTGCTTTTCTCCTACGGTTGTTGTTGCTTTGTTCTGGGGGTCTGTTCAGCAAGAATGGCCACATAGGAGTTCAGAGGTCAGTGAGGTTCGGTCAATGGAACCTTTATGTGAACGCACGTGTCCTCGTGCCCCATAACATCTAAATTGACTGACACATTCCCAAGATTTTTCTGGGCTGACATTTGAGCGAACACTCTGCATGGAACTCTCTCCATATTTAAGACAGAGACCCATTCCCACAACTGACTGGGGACTGAGGTCCAGGTAAGAAGCATAGGCTGCCATCTGGTCCTGTAGTTCTCCAGTGTCTCCGTTCATTCCCATATCATTTTGCTCTTGCTTTACCTTGTCACAGTGCTGAGCTGGGTTACTGCTCAAACATCAGATGGCTTTTGCTTATGTAGCTTTCCTAGAGAAGCTATAGGCATAGAATTCCTGGGGCCACAGGAATTGTGGAGATAGGGGCCAGAGTGCCTTTCCTTGATGTGTCCTTAATGAGTAGCAAAGACTGCTCATCTATGCAACTTTTAAGAGAGCATTTGCGGTGGTTTGAATGTGCTTGGCCCAGCGAGTGGCACTATTAGGCAGTATGGCCTTGTTGGAGGAAGTTTGTCACTCTGGGGGCAGGCAATGAGACCCTCCTCCCAACCACATGGAAGGCAGTCTTCTCCTAGCAGCCTTCAGTTGAAGATGTAGAACTCTCAGTTCCTCCAGTGCCATGCCTGCCTGCATGCTGCCATGCTTCCTGCCATGATGATAATGGACTGAACCTCTGAACCTGTACTCCAGCTCCAATTAAATGTTATTCTTTATAAGAGTTACCTTAGTCTTGGTGTCTCTTCACAACAATGGAAAACCCTAACTAAGACAGCATTCTAGTCCTGGCAAATGTACAGTGGTCTATGCAAATTAAATATCTGATCCCTGAAAATAAGTTATCACTTGGGCATCTCCCAGAGAGCACATGCGATTGGGCCATGGCATTAACCTGGGGACTGTCAAGGAGGATTTATTGAGACCTTTGCTCACCTGAGCTGCTGATTCAAAAAGAAGTCCCCTTACCCATGAATATCCATGAGTTATACTTGAGATTTTTTACTTTATCAAATTTAATTATTTAAACAGTATTATCCCCCCTGTATTCTGTCACTGGGTGTGTGTATTTGCACTCCTGGCATTTATAAGTCAATGTCAACAGCACTGTTCAGGATGAAATATGTCCCTGAAATACGAAGACCAAAAAAGTCAATGAGAATGCTTTTCAAAGGTTGTTAATGCACTTCTCCCTCAAATACATACAATTTCCAACATTTGTGAGTTTGGAACACATTAAGCACATGGATAACGAGCCCTGCAGGTTTTGGCTTAAAACTGTCAGAGCAAGGAGACATTTCAATGGCTGCTGCTGCAACTGCGTGATCAGGGAAAGAGGCTTAAAATCTGAATCATAGAAAAATGGGATACTAAAGGTTAGACAAAAAACCCTAAGGGCCATTGGTCTTGGCACCTCATTTCAGAAGCGAATGATCAGAAGACAGGAGAAGGGGAATTGGCCTAGCACTTGGAAGGCTGAAGCAGGGGATTGCTACCAGTTTAGCACCAAGACTAGAAAGATATCTACCCTCTATGCTATTAAAATCAATTTCCTATTGATAACCCCTAGTGATTACTTACTATGTTTCATTTGAGTTTCTCTTAACTCCAACTGGCCAGACCTCATGGCCATGTTTCAACCCATGACTGTCCCTGCAACCCTTCTCTCTCTCTCTCTTTTTCTCTCTCTCCTCCCTCTCTCTCTCTCTCTCCCATAGTCTTCCTCGACCCCAAGCCTGGGAACACCAAGCCTCAGTTGGTATCTCAGTTCTGCCCAGCTATAGCTGCAGACAATGACTTGAGGGGCAAGATCACATAGTGTTACTTGGGTCTCTTGTCTCTGGGGCAACCAAGCCTTAGAGGCCCATACTTAGCATACTATGCATAGCAACAGACCAAACCTCAACAAGTTCAAAGACAGTTTGGGTTGCAGGTTGGTATGGAACAAGAGTAAGATACTTTTGCTAACTAACTAAGTGACTAACTAGCTAGTTAGCTAACTAACAAAAACAACAAGAACCAAAGAGAACTGAAGAAAGATTGAAAGATTTCACCTGCATTATCTGGATAAATGGTTAATGAACTTTCGTAAATGTTCACAGACATGTCTTCTCGATCCTTCAAAGGCACCAGATAATTTTGATATTTTGCATGATCTGTTAGAATTTAATTTTTCATTACACTTTTTATTTAGTGCAAGGTGTGTATCTCTGTGTGTCTGTGTGTGTCTGTGTGTGTTCATGTCACTGTGTGAGTGAGTGTTATATATATGTGCATGTATGTATATGTGTTTGTATTGTGTGTTTCTCTGTGTATGTGTGTGTGTGTGTTTGTGTGTGTGTATTTGAGTGTGTATGTGTGTGTCCTTGTGAGAGTTGGTTCTCTCTTTCTTCCGAGTGGGACCTGGGGAGAGGACTCAGGTCACCAGGGTTTGCCATCTTGTCAGCTCCTCCTGAGATATAAGATGCCCCAGATCTCTGTTGGGTCCTATGTGTCAGCTCCCATCTGGGTAAGATAAGTCTAACACAAACTAGCAAGAGCACAGGTAGAGAGAGGGAAGTCAGGATCTGACATGACAGTGGGGGGGATGAAGGCTTTGGGACGCGATTACGCCATAAGTGCTCTCCCTTTTCATTGACACGGATTTTTCATTATGTTATTTATTTACTTTACATCCCAATTTCAACTTTCCCTCCCTCTTCTCTTTCAAGTCCCTCCTTCTTCCCTCTCTCAAGAACTCCCCCCTTCCCCTTCCTTTTTAGAAAAGGGGAGGCTTCCCGTGGATATCAACCAGCCCTGGCATACCAAGTTGAGGTAAGACTAGGTGCATGTGTGTGGCTAGAGAGGCAGCCTGGTGAGGAGAAAGGGATCCAAAGGCAGGTAGCAGAGTCAGAGACAGCCCCTGCTCCTGCCGCACAATTGTTATATATGTGTAAAGTGCCTAGGTCCACCCCACACATGCTCCCTGGTTGGCAATTCAGTGGTTGTGTGCTTTAAAATAGGGAGTGCAGTACAAGTCCCGTCCTTTGCCCACCCCTTCCCAATCTTCCCTTTTTGCTTCTGTGTTAAAATAGAACTTTTCCCCACCTGCCATGTGAAGTTACAGCAAGAAGAGGGACCTTGGAAGCAGAGGCCAATACCTCACTCAACACTGAGTCTGCTGGACCTTTGAGCTTGCCAAGAACCAAGAGGGATAAAGTTCTGTTCTTTATGGGTGATTGACTCAGGGTTTTGTTTTTTGTCCCACCCCTCAACACACACACACACACACACACACACACACACACACACACACACACACACACACAGCCAAGTATCAAGATTTTACTACCTTCTCATCTTTCTTTTCATCACACTAATTTCTTGTGTGACCTTTGGAAAATCCCTTGGGTCTCAGTTTCTTCATTTTTAAATTAGAAGACACAAATCAGGAAACACAAAGGCATTTTCTGCTTTCATGAGGCCATCTGTTTTCATGCATCACACGAGGAGTGTTGATACACAGAAGCAAGGGAAAGCCAGGGATAGCAGAACCATGCATCTGAGGGATGACACACTGCTGTTTGGATAATTGAAGTGCTCTATTTCGTTAGGGTTTCCCCATGCACTGTGGTTTTGTATTCATCCCAGATGTCATAAAAATTTAAACTTCATCATGACCTAAGAATACCAGACCACTTCGGTCTGGGTTTGAATTCCTCTGATTCTGCTGGTTTCTCTGCTCCTCATTCTGAGGGTTATGACATAGTTGTACACTTCCTAAATATTGACTTCTACTGAACTATT
This sequence comes from Rattus rattus, assembly GCF_011064425.1. Lineage (NCBI taxonomy): Eukaryota > Metazoa > Chordata > Mammalia > Rodentia > Muridae > Rattus > Rattus rattus. Next base: position 201,207,171 of record NC_046155.1, read on the forward strand.
ATTGGAAATAATCCAATCCCTACAACTTAATTCCAAATTAAAAGAACAAAAATTATAACAACAACAACTGACACATCCATTTTTCACAGCCACATCAAACTCCCTTCCGAAAAGTAGAATTGTCTTCTACAGAAATCCAGGGAGATGCCTAGTATGGGAGGACACAGGCAGCGAATCGTGTCAACTAGTTTTGCAACTAGCACACTCTGTCTTCTTGCATTTAGAGTCTCTGAGGCATAGTGGGGACTCCCTTCCACCCTAGGCAAGTGAAGGGACCTGAAGCCAGCCAGGGAGTGAGCCCACTCTCATACCCTGAGTCCACACATTTGAGTCCACCATAGCTTTGATGGTCTTGTGTCTGATCCAGCATGGGGAAGATTCCAATGAGAAGAAAAAGCTGTCAACGTGGTGAAGAAACAAGAAAACAATGGAAAGGAGAATGCCCATGGGCACTGGGGTTAGGACCAGCTGAGACATAAGACACAGAGTATCTCTCCTTGTAAGAAGAAATCAACTAGATAAATTTGCCTTCTTAGAGCATCAAGATGGATTGCTTGAAGATCAAAAGGTATTTCACAAGAGAAAAGGGGACTGATCGTAGAATGAAAAATAACTTTTAACATTAAAAAGTAATTGTTCAGACTGGAGAGATGGCTCAGTGGTTAAGAGCACCGACTGCTCTTCCAGAGGTTCTGAATTCAAATCCCAGCAACCACATGGTGGCTCACAACCATCTGTAATGGGATCCAATGCCCTCTTCTGGTGTGTCTGAAGACAGCTCCAATATACTTATATATAATAAATAAATCTTTCAAAAAAAGTAATTGTTCTAATTAAACGCAAACCAATGTATGGTTGGACATTAAATATAGAAAAATCAAAACTAGGAAATAATAACAAAATAGACCGAATATACCAGAGGAGAAAGAAAAGGTACTGAAGAACAGTGTATGAGGTTTTGCACCTGCTAAGCAGGAAGCAGTAAAAGTGTACATTATACATACATAAGGCTTTGAAAGAACAAACTTGATAACAGTAGATGTATAGAGTGGAAGAAATGACATAAAAGGGAAAGACATGGAGAATTTTCCAGAATTAAAGGACAAAGGTTAGACTTGACGATCCTACAGGGTCCCTAGGGCCAGGAATGAGGCAGAGTCCAATACTTTCATTCCTGAGGAAGCCTAAGTTCACAGAAAGGCTCTTCCCACCCACAAGCACACAGTTGAAATGAGGTCTGTCATTATCTTCGGTGCCTGTTGTGGTAGTAGAGTGGCTTTTTCCAAATTCTGACAGCAGTGACTTTATGTTGAGGCTACTTTACCCAGCCGAAGTATCAGAGACACACGAGCTTTCTGTTCTCAGATAAACTAACAGCAACCATGAAAAGAGGATCATAGAATATGACATATGTACAGATTTAAAAACATTACCTATCTGTGTTTTTTCCTAGACATAAATTTTATTCAGACGAAGGAAGAAGAAAAGTGACACAGATGCATCAGGTTTTGCCTGGCGTGGGGGAAACTCAGAAGCGAAGGTGTGCTAGCTTTTTCTCATTTCTGGGATAAAATACCTTACACAAAGCAAATTAAGAAAGGAAGGGTTTACTGTGGCTCCTGATGCAGGGTGACACGACTTATGATGGCAGGGGTGTGGGGTAGATGATCACTGTATCTTCATAACTAAATAGCAGAGAAAGGTCAAGAAATGTGTGATGATTTGTATATGCTCGGCCCAGGAGTGGCACGATTAGAAGGTATGGACCTATTGAAATGGGTGTGACCTTGTTAGAATAGGTGTGGCACTGTGGGTTTGGGCTTTAAGACCCTCATCCTTGCTGCTTGGAAGCCAATATTCTGCTAGCAGCCTTCAGATGAAGGTATAGAACTCTCAGCTCTCACCTTGATGATACTGGACTGAACCTCTGAACCTGTAAGCCGGCCCCAATTAAATGGTGTCTGTTCACAGCAGTAAAACCCTAACTAAGACAAAGTGGAACCAGACTAAGAAACTTCAAGGCCCAGCCACAGCCCCAGGGATATACTTCAGTCTGTGAGGACCCAGGACAGAGGCTATGTGGCCTGGAGAGATGTCAGAGGCTAAGCAGGAAAAGGACCTCCTAGAAGCAGAGAAAAGTTTGACTAAACAGCATATATCCTGGAAGGTTTAAACAAATAACAAAATAAAAGATGGTGAAGAAGTCAAATCCTTTTAAAATGAAGGCTGTTGAGAATGCCCAGGAAAGGCAATACTCATTTGAATAAAAGAAATGAGACCAAAGCCTGCTGTTTGGCTCCAGAGACACACAATCCTAATCTTAGTCAGGTCGTGCTGCTGGGGGATTGTGCACGCACCTTTAGTCCCAGCACTGGGAGGGACAGAAGCTCAGCAGCTTCCTCATATAGGGAAACTGAAGCTAGTGTGAGCTATGGGATACACGTGACCCTGTCTGAGAACATGTGTGGGTTTGGGCTTTAAGACCCTCATCCTTGCTGCCTGGAAGCCAATATTCTACTAGCAGCCTTCAGATGAAGATGCAGAATTCTCAGCTCCTCCTGTAATGACTACCTGGATCAGCCCAACCCCAGGGATGATGTGTGTGTGTGTGTGTGTGTGTGTGTGTGTGTGTGTGTGTGCACGTGCGCGCTCATGCACGCACCAGAGAGAGAGAGAGAGAGAGAGAGAGAGAGAGAGAGAGAGAGAGAGAGAGAGAGAGAGAGAGAGGGAGAAAGAGAAGGAAAGGAAGGGAAGGAAGGAAAGGAAGGGAAGGAAGGAAGGAAGGGAAGGGAAGGAAGGGAGGAAGGAAGAAAGGGGGGGAAGGGAAGGAAGGAAGGGAGGTACCCTTTGTGGATTTTTTGTAATCAACTCCCCAGCAAAACTGCTGAAGGGCCCATGGGACTGGTATGTGTTGGGCACCACGCATTACAAGGTATGCATGTGTGTTTTGGGGTCAGGACATAACTTTTTTTGTGAAGTAGAGTAAGAAAGAATGATGTGTTATTTTTTTCAAAGAAGCCAACAGGAAAGTTGAAATGGTGGTGCACTTTGCTAGATGCAGTAGAGAGGACATAAGCTGGGGTATGTGCATCTTTTAAAGCATCTCACTGATAGATAAAACCGTAACCCACAAGTTCAGTAACATCAATATAAGCATACCACTGAGATGTCAGAAGCTACCCGAGGAGCCAGCAGTGGACGGGAACCAGAAAGCCCATGACATGGGGCTATTGCTCTTCTTACATGTTGTTGTGTTATTGAAAGCCTCTTTACACTATCATACCATACCATGCCATAACATACCACACCACATCACACTACCAACACTAAATCACAGCACTGCATACCATACATAGTACACCACACATGCCACAGCACAGCGCAACATACCGTTCTAACACCACTGCTGTACCCTAACGGCAGACTCTACGCACCATGCTATACCATACTGTAGACCACACCACCCCACAGCAATCATTCCATATCACACAGCACCATATCACACCATAGCATGCGATACCACACTACATCGAATCACACTGTACATGCCACACCACATCATGCTATGCCATACTATACCGTATTATACCACACCACACCCAGTAACAAGGGGACGTTTGCTAGGTTTCTGTAGGCTGGGTGGGGGCCCAATGAGAGCGGCTGTCCTGGAGAACTGATGGTGCTCTCAGCTCTGGGTATAAACTCCAAGCCCTGTTTCCTCCCCAGACACTGCCGTCTGAGTGTCTGTGGGAGGCTGACTGTGTCTTAGGCACAGGTGTCTGCCCCATGCTTCCTTCGTGGGTCACAAATCTCATTTTATTCTATTCCTAAGTGTTCAAGAGGATCTGCAAATTAGGTCTGCCCATGCTTGCTGTTGAGTGAATAGTTTAATAATAAAACAAAAGACCCTGTTCTTCATGCGAGTGTTTTGTGGCACACTCTGTCATACACATTCACAGTTATTCATACTCCTATGTGATCACACACAGACACAGACACAGACACACACAGACACACACACACACACACACACACACACACACACACACACACACACACACACACACACACACACACACACACACACACACACACACACACACACACACACACTGGGAAAATGCTAGGCATCTCCCCGCTCCTCCAGGACATGACCTGAGGGGACTTTTCCAGTCTCTCTGACTCACTCCTCAGTGTGAGCCTTCACTGCAGTAATTAATCACTGCAAGATTCCCGAACCTCAGCGCTTCTCCTTGGGAGAGGATCTGGCAAGGCAGACAGACAAACCACCAGCCTGTGTCTGTTGCTCCACCCAGGGGTCTGCAGCGAGGCAGAGGCTGTCACGGGTGGAGAAGAGAGCCTGGGGCCGTAGGGCTGAGCTGGGTGGTGACGCAGAGAAGAAAGGAATCATAACGTTAATTATGGTAGCATGCGAAAACGCCTGCCATAGATTACTTCTTTCATGGTTGGTACAAGAGATGTGCCCAATTTAGCATCTATAAATAGTACTGAGTTTTGAGAAGTGCTAATTTACCATCTCAAGGAATGGCAAATCATATGCTACCCAGAAAACATGGATGCCCAGAGCCGGGAATCATTACAGAGCATCATGGAACAGCCACCTCAAGACTGACGATTGCATGGAGCAGTGTGTATCCAGTCGGAGTCCTGGGAGAAGACAGTGGCCAGGCTCTTTGAAGCAGTTTTTCTGCTGTGATTAGGCACAGGGAAGTCGCTTACCTCCTTCATCAAAGCCAAAGCTGAATTTATTTTGTAATGAGCAGAGTTGTGACATACAGTCACAGCAGCTGGCTCAAGGTCAGTATGGGAAATGGAAAAGAGAAAAAAATAACACGGGTCTTTGTATTATGATGTTGCACCTGAGAACACAGACACACATACAGACCCATAAAGATACACACACAGGACTGTGTATGCTTGGGCCAGGGAGTGGCACTATTAGGAGGTGTGGCCTTGTTGGAGGAGGTGTGTCACAGTGGGTGTGGGCTTTAAGACCCTCATCCTAAGCTGCCTAGAAGTGAGTCTTCTGCTAGCCGCCTTCAGATGAAGATGTAGAACTCTCAGCTCCTCCTGCACCATGCCTGCCTGGATGTTCCCATGTTCCCGCCTTGATGATAATGGACTGAACCTCTGAACCTGTAAGCCAGCCCCAATTAAATGTTGTCCTTATGAGAGTTGGTTTGGTCATGGTGTCTGTTCACAGCAGTAAAATCCTAAGACAACACATGTGGACACACACACACACACACACACACACACACACACACACACACACACACCCCCTGTTGGCACTGATCCTCTGAAGCATATTGGTAAAACGTAGCATAACTAGAATGTCCCATGTGGCTCAGGGAAGCACACAGTAATCAAAAACCTCCCTGTTTTTGAATGTTTAATTGTATCTTCTTATTTCAAACTCATATATTTGCATAAAATATTCCGTGCTCTGTTTCCATTCCGTGCATACATTTAGTAATGGTCAAATTTGGTGCAAACTCCCCATTTCCAAAGCTAACGATTATTTCTCTATCACAGAAACACTCAAGATTTCTTTTTCTGGTTTTGAAAACACACACTAGATTGATGCTAGCTAACACTGCCCCATTTTGTAAGAAGCCATCAGAACTTCTCTCTCCTAGGTTACTGTAAATTATTACTCTACTTGAAAAAGAGAAATGTATAAGGGTTGGGGTATAGCTTACAGGCAGAGCCCTTGGCAGGCATGGTATGGGGTCCTGGGTTGAATCCCTAGCGTTGCAAATGGAGGAAAAGTGAGTGTGCCCACAGAAGCTCACATGCTGCTATGCCCTGAAGATCGGCGCTAACCTAGCTGAGATCTGGTTCTGCTTCTGGCTGTGTGAGTGGTCCTGCCCTTCGGGCTGCGGGCTTGCTGCTTTTGGGTTTCTGTGAGAGAATGCGTGTTTGATCACCAGGGACTCTTGTCATTCTATGCGACATTTCACCAGTTTCAGAGACATGTCCTGGGGATTGGGAGGTCTATCTGCCTTAGTTATTGCCAATCATAGGTGACAAGGCAGGACTGAAGTGCCAGTCACCCTGCCCATGGCTGTCCAAGGGCTGCAGTTTTGTCTGTGTCTCACACCACCATTCACCAGCTCTCCAGATGAGGACAGTCTACTCTAAGAGTCAAGGAACTTCCCATGTGTGCCCTACCACAACGCTATGAGGGTCTGGAGTCTGGAGACTAGACCTCATACTAGCTAGCCCAGAATACCTCTCCCATCCCCTGGGAACAAATGCTCAGATTAATGACAGTCAGAGTAGGAGGGATCTTCCAGGTGGGAGACAGGTCCTTCTAGTAAAGGAGCCAGAGCCCAGGGGCTGTCTCTGCTGCAGTAATGACTGCATCTATGCTCTGGTCCTTTGCCTCTATCTGCATCAGAAAAACGGTCACACTTCCTGTCAGTGTCTCAGCTCTGCAGTTTTGGGGAGCAGTGTGCCTCATCTGAGGGGTGGGCCCTGTAACACCCCAGGCTTGGGAAGTGAGTGGGCAGACATTTTCATGGCTGAGCAGAGCTTTGCATGTACTCCTTCGACCTTGCCCTCCAGCTCCTGCTTCTTACGGAGGCTCAGCTGTCTCAGAATGCGGCTGGTTTGTTTGTCTGTTTTTCTGGCTTGGGTTTGGGTGTGAGAAAACATGAGATAGGCCAAGCTGAGCCACATCCGACACAGGCATGTGCTCCAACACACACACACACACACACACACACACACACACACACACGCCCTCTGCTCCTTCCATTTAGTGTGGTTTGTGTGTTGACTGCTTAGTATTGTATGACCAGTTAGCGGGCTCTTCTTCGGGGAAGACTATTTTTACCACTCCCAGCATTCCTTAGTTTCCTGTAGTTTTTTTTGTCAGTGAGTGAGGCCTCATGAGATTTCCCCCTTCCGTGGTAACACTGGTGTTGTCCTTGTTCAGTCTTATTTTTGGCTGCCATATTGTTAGGGCATCATGGGTGAAGCTTCCCTGTCATTTCTGAGAGACTCAAAATCACAGCAGATTTCCTGGTGTCATGGTACATGGTGGAAGACACTGCAAGGTGAGAGAGATGGGTGGGGAGAGAGAGAAGGAGAGAGAGAGAGAAGGAGAGAGAGAGAGGGAGAGAGAGAGAGGGAGAAGATAAAGACCCTTTTGTGTGATAATGGTGTGGGTACTTGATGTAGAGGGAGCCCCATGGCCCAGCCACCTCTTCAGGCTCTTTATCTACATATCAGATCAGGTTTTCAACACAGAGTCATTCAAGCCACAGTGGTAGGTAACTTCTGTCTTTTCTTGTGGTGGGTAATGACATGTTAGGCAGCAACATCTGTCACAACTCAAGTTCTTGAATTCACCTCACATTGTTTTCGTAGATGTCATGGAGACAGAGAGGGGGATGGGTATCAGATTGTCCAAGTCTTCCATTGGAGACTTAGGCTGGAACCCCTGCTCATCTCCTGAACAAGTTGGGAAACCCCATCTGCCCTTCTTTCCCCAGCCCTGCTCGCACAAAGAAAACTCTGGGCTAACAAATCATCAATTCTTGCCTCTCTGTTTGCAGTTTCCCACTCAAGAGTGCCCACCTAGGGGCTTGGTTTTTGACCATGAGTGGACACCATCCCAGCTCCTAGCCGGCACATCATCACTCCTCACCTAAATGCCATAAAACCCCCTTGGTTTATCCTGAATGTGTGGCTTCACTGAACTTCACCTGGATCAGTGGACTCACCCAAGAGCTGCCTCCTAATAAACTTGCCTTTATCTACCTTAAATCTGCTCTAATTTGGCCTAAATCACCAAGGGAGAGAAAATGTCTATCAGAGACCTCTCATTTTTAGAGTCTAGTTTGAAGGTCCTACAGCTGAATATGCAAAACGTGGCCACTGGGAACTAAATACTTGAAATTCAGACTTTTCCAGAGCTCACCCACTGGGTGCCTCCCCTGGTGTCAATATCAGGTCCCAGTCTATTTCAGCCCTGTGGCTGGGGCAGTCTCCATATACTCATCTACACATTTACTACAGGAAGTCTGGGGACTATAACTTGAGCTTCTGGCCTCTGTATGGTAGAAGAGGCCATGTTTTTGGATTACCTGCTCCAAGGTTTCCATCTTGGTTCTGTTTCTTCATTTCTTTATGGTGTGCACTGGCTACATAACAATAGGGTTTATTATGGTATTTCCATACACAGATGTGATATCTTTTGATCATATTTATTTCTATTGTCATCAGTGGTGGTTTGATTGAGAATGACCCCGATGTGTCCATATGTTTGAGTTCTTGGCTCCCGGTTGGTGGCCATGTTTGGTAAGGATTGGGGCATGTGTCTTTGCTGGAGGTGTGTCACTAGGAGTAGGCCTCAACATTTCACAAGCCCAGCCCAGGGCTAGTCTCTCTCTTCTGCCTATTGTCTGTGGATCACAGGATGTAAACTCTCAGCTGCTGCTCCAGTCATGCCTGCCTGCTTCTTGCCATGAAAATCGTGGACTAACCTCTAAAATTGTAAGCAAGCCCCAATTAAATACTTTCTTTTAAAGAGCTGACTGGGTCATAGTGTCTCAGTAGAGCATTAGAACAGTAGCTAGGCTGACATCCTTAGCCAACAATCCATCCAGTTGTCCCCTTTGACCTTCATGCTCCTCCAACCCACAAATTCCACATATACAGAGCCTGCGATATTTATTTTTCTGAGACCGGCTTATTTTGCTTAACATGATGGAATTTCACTTCTATCCAAACAATATGATTTCATTTATGGCTGAAAAATACTCCAGTGTTTCTTCCTCTTGCCTTCTCACTTTCTCCCTCTTTTTCTTTTCTGGGACTACAAATTTAAAGAGAATCTTACCCCCCCCCCCCTTTATGACTCATCAGGCATGGGAGGTCATATCAGTGAGGTCTCCTGCTGTGTTTCTCATGAGAGGGTTTGTATTGCTTAGGATGTCCTCCTGGTTTTAGGCATGACTATGTTCCCACCTACCACTTTGCCATGATGTTTATACAATCAGGGTTCTACTCTCTAGAACCCTGCTGTGCTGTGTCCACGGTCATGAAGTTAAGGCAGCATGGGAAGATGACTGCCAATCAGTTTGCCTGACCACAGGGGTATTATTTTAATATTCAGGGGTACAATCAATCCCATCCTTATAAATGAGAGATGCTGAGCATACAGATACAGAGAAGGGAATATTAGGACAAGACACAGATGCTGTCATGGTTTGAATATGCTTGACCCAGGGAATGGCCCTATTTGGAGGTGTGGCCTTGTTGGAGTAGGTGTGTCACTGTGGGCATGGTCTTTAAGATGCTCACCCTAGCTGCCTGGAAGTCGTTATTCTGCTAGCCGCCTTCAGACTAAGATGTAGAACTCTCAGCTCCTCCTGCACCATGCCTGCCTGAATGCTGCCATGTTCCCACCTTGATGATAATGGTCTGAATCTCTGAACCTGTAAGCCAGCCCCAATTAAATGTTGTCCTTCTGAGAGTTGCCTTGGTCATGGTGTCTGTTCACAGCAGTAAAACTTCCACAATTGGAAGAGTCAGGGACCAAATCCTACTCTGATGACTCCCAAGGGAAGCAACCATGATGAATGACACCATGATGTTTGTCCTGTAAGACTCCCTCTAAATTCAGAACTCAAGAGAAGCAAGTTCGGGCTCTTCTGAACCACTGGAGTTTTAGTCATTTGTTACAGTGATCCACAGAAGTTTTAACATTCCCTTCAGAACATGATGGTAAGAACAATTGTCATGTTTCTGCTTATCAGCAACAACACTGTCCCTTGTTGAGGAGACCAAGAGATCAGGGAGGGTATGATTCTAGCCCTTGTGTGCTGTCCTTAATTATGGTTTAAGTTTTCACTGATGTGGGTTGATCCCTGGACCCTGCACCTGGCAGGAGACACCGTTGCTGATCTCTGCCTTTCGTTGTTTTGTTGAATTGCTTTGAATTGCCTACAACAGTCCCTTCTCTACCCTGTGTAATTTGTTCTCCTCTCTTTCTTCCCCCTGCTAGATTTGCTCCTGAGGCCTAGACATGAGAGTCACAGGGATTTTTGTGGAGGTGAAGGTGACAACAAGCAGACCTTGGGAAGCACACTTAGATTTCATGGTGACTGCTCTTTTTTGCTTTCTGGACATTCCTGTCCCAAGTCTCCAGAGATGAGCTGAATATACAACAAACACACAGAGTGTACTGTCTGCTAGGCCCGGGGATGTAAGACTGGACTGGACCAGCTTCCAGCCTCTGTGTAGTGGGCGGGAAGCATAGGCATGTGGCCCACCACACCAAGAGTTAAGTACATCTGTGATAACGCCTTGTCACAAGCCTCCTTCTTGCCTGGTCCTGCCATATTTCCAGGGAAGGTCTCACGTGTAACAACAAATCCATCACAGCAGTGGTTGTTGCTCTGCCCTAGAGAGGGAGCTACCACTCAGACATCTTTCCTATGAACTATCAATGATCAGGAAACAGGAACTCTGGTAGATATCCCCTGCCCCCTCCTCTCTAAGTTCTGCCCTTTGCCTTAGGATTAAAAAGGTGAGATTTAGGGGTTGGGGATTTGGCTCAGTGGTAGAGCACTTGCCTAGCAAGTGCAAGGCCCTGGGGTTGGTCCTCAGCTCCGAAAAAAAAAAACAAAAAAAAAAAAAAAAAAAAAGGTGAGATTTTACTTAAAAATTCTATGTCTGTACCACCCCACCCTGTCATCCTGTCTGGAGCTCTGCAGCTCTGGTTCATCCTGCGCTAGCTATTGTATCTCTAGGCGCTCTTTCTGCTCAATTTCTCACCATCCATCCCTGACTACAGGCAGTGTCCCAGGCCCTCCTCTCTTCCAGAAGACTGTGAATAAGGCTTCTTGTCAGGCTCCTATACTACAGGAGTCAAGATGAAGCACTGAGTCTGACAGGGCTGCCAGTGGGAACTCTATGTCGCCACATTGTCACCAGATCTTAGGGATACACACTTTAAAAGTGGCGGCGAGTGAGCATGAGTCCAAGGTGTCTCCTGCTGAAGGCCTGGCTTTGCTGGCTTTGTGCTGGTCTAAAGTGGTACAGAAGTCCTTTTATTAATGATGGAAGAGCAGCTGTCCCTCAGGGAGGATCGGGGTGAAAAGGGACAGAACACCTTTGTCTGGATGTGATATCTAAGGTACATCTCAGAAGCGCGTCTCGGCGGCTCAAGTACTGGGCTTTCGGGTAGGCAATCGTCAGGGTTCGGCTTCCTCTGTCATGTGTCCACCATTTATGGAGCACCATCATGACCGAGCCAGCGTGAGGGAGAAAACAGTCTCAGTCTCCGTCCTTGGAGCACTCTCAGAGAGATGTGTACACAGCTATTTAGTCAGCAATACTCCTTCTAGAACAATCTCCAAGATGGGCTGGGGGGTATAACTTAGTGGGCAGAATGGCTGCCCAGGGTGCACAAAGTGCAGGGGTTCAAGCTCCACCACTGTATAAACCAAGCACTGTTGTGTAAACCCGTAATCCTTGCAGTGGGAAGTAGAGGCAGGTGGATCAGGTGTCCTATATTATCCTTGCTGCACTGAGTTCAAGGGCAGACTGGGCTACGTGAGTCTCTGCCTTAAAAGCAAATAATAGCTACAGATGTTGAGTTTGAAACTTGGGGACAAGTTTAGTGACTAGAAGTGTCCGTGTCTCACCTCATTGATTAGTCCCAAGCTTACGATAACCGTCTCCATCTATGTTACTGTTTCTTCTAGAATGGCGTACCTGATACATACCTTTCACAGACCCCAAGGACTCCAGTGTTCTACAAAGTCAGCTGGGCTTTTTTCTCCTACTCTGTTCCCATCCCATATCTTTGAGTTGAGCGGGGCAGGGTCTATCCTTTCTGGGAGCCCTGAGACTCTGCTGCAGGGGCCCTTGGGTTTGAGGGGTGTCAGTATTCTTATGCTTTAAAACATCACTGCAGTGGACCAGATGTCTAATCTTCCTCTCTGAGCTCCTTCTCTTGGGTCACAGCACAGTAGACTGATAGCATTCCCATCTCCTTTTGCTCCCTCCTTGTACTCTCTCATACTTATTTTTTCTAAGAGTTGCTGTATGTGGAAACTCATTTTAAAATGTGCTTCCAAGGGGCCTGGATCAACTGGACTGTGGCACTTCCTGGGAGGTTAAGGAGGGCTTCTCTCCCTCCGGCACACTAAACTAGCCATGCCTTTATTCAGAACTGTGCAGACATCCATTATGGGCCCTCTGAGCTTCCGCCTTCCATGGCCATATAGTTCTACTTAGCTTCCTGAGAACAAAACAAAATTAAACAAAAGGAAACACAGTATCCCAGGAGCCAACTTCAGAGGTTCAATGTCGGAGGATTCCCAGCTTGCTGCCTTCAGGAGCCTGACCAGAGCTGGCCCTGAACCACATGCACTACTACTTTCTGTACAGTAAGGCTTTGCTTCCTGGATCATCACAATAAGAAGAGCATACTCCAGCACAACTCAGTTCTCTTCTGAGCATTTAAGGCAAATTAAGACTGCAGATTGAGTGGCATTTATTTTTGCAAAGGACTAGGAAGTATCAGGGCTTACGCATTACACTTAAGGCCTGTGCTGGCTGGTTTTGTGTGTCAACTTGACATAAGCTGGAGTTATCACAGAGAAAGGAGCCTCCCTTGAAGAAAAGACTCCATGAGACCCAGCTGTAAGGCATTTTCTCAACTAGTGATCCAAGGGGGAGGGCCCATTGTGGGTGGTGCCATCCCTGGGTTGGTAGTCCTGGGTTCTATAAGAGAGCAAGCTGAGCAAGCCAGGGGAAGCAAGCCAGTAAGAAACATCTCTCCATGGCCTCTGCATCAGCTCCTGCTTCCTGACCTGTGTGAGTTCCAGTCCTGACTTCCTTTGGTGATGAACAGCAACGTGGAAGTGTAAGCTGAATAAACCCTTTCCTCCACAACTTGCTTCTTGATGTTTTGTGCAGGAATAGAAACCCTAAGTCGGGGCCCATGTAGGGTAAAACTTCTAGAAAGTCTAGGAAAGCTTGCCCTGTGTGTTTATGATTTTTTTTTTTTTACCATATCCCCATTCCTGTAATGTATTTCTGTTGTCTCTTTTGAAATTATGACAAATCTTTATCAAGAGCTTGATAGGTCAGTTGTACAGTTTGCTGATTGGTGTGCAGGCCACCCAGCCAACCATCCTAGTGTCAGCTCCCTGTTTTCTCTGCAAGTCTTTCTCATGAGTGTAACACAGCACTCAGTGATGAGCTACAGATACTACATGCAAAAGAAATAAGGGAGGAGCCTCACAGTGAATAAATATGATGTGCTTCTACTCACATGCCATAAGTCAAGAGCTCCCATATGAACTCCATGAATTACCAGGTACATAACATCCTCACACACAAATGTGGACTTGTAGCGATGTGGCACACGGGTTAAAGATGCCCCCCTATCATCAGCTAAATGATTTGATTTTCGAGTTCTATGCTTAGGGAGAAATGGCTTAGATGTGCACAGGAGATATTTGTATTATAATTGCTGCATCTTAGGGACATAAAGAGTAAATGAGAAAATCTGTAGAATATGCTAAAAATGTCAGATTGACGACAGTATGATTCCTTACATACTACCACCATCATCATCACCACCACCATAATCACCATCATCATCACCATCATCATCACCACCACCATAATCACCATCATCACCACCACCACCACCATCATCATCACAGCCATGACAGCATTACAGACTTTCCCTTCTGCTGGAACATTAATGTGCTAAAAATGAAAAGCAGAAGCCAGCTGCTTCACTCTCTTGGTAGGAGAATTCTTTCTTTCTTTCTTCCTTTCTTTCTTTCTTTCTTTCTTTCTTTCTTTCTTTCTTTCTTTCTTTCTTTTTCTTTCTTTCTTCCTTCCTTCCTTCCTTCCTTCCTTCTTTCTTTCTCAAATTAAAATGAGACTGGTTCTTAAAGTAACGTTGAATGGGTAGCAGCAATGTTTTAAGTGACAGCGTAAAGGCTGAGCATGCTGAAGGGGGGACAGTCATTACAGGAAGGAAGGGAAAAAGAACACACAGCCCTCAGGTGCCAAGCCCAGGGAGCTCAATGTGAGGAAACATCCCAGCAGCACATCCTGGGAACTTGCAGGGCACAGCAAGCTGACAGCCTTGTGGTCAGCACAGAGGGCACCAGCTGCCTGTGTGCACCGTGCTCCCAGCATGGCCTTTTGATTTACTGTATTTTTCCAGTCCTAATTTCATTTACCTTTACAACCTTGTCTTAGTTATGCTTCTATCACTGTGATAAAACATCATGGCCAAGGTATCTTATAGAAGAAAGGCTTTATTTGGGCTGAAGATTCAGGAAGGATGCATGGGATGAATGAGAGACTGACTGTATTAAAAAAATTACTTCAGAAGACTCCCCCAGCCCATGGTGTTTCAATAAAATGGTTTCTTAGTCATTCCGTTGAGCGGTTGAGTTGATGGTCCCTTCCTGGGATTCTGAATGTGTCATGGTTACAGAGGGACTTCCAAAGTGAGGTCACAATAGGTGGGTAGGGTTGTTTCTACCTGCTTTTCTGGAGCACAATGGTCTGGCATCCAAAGCCATGAGGTGAGGGTGACCCAAATCCAATAGGGACACCTGCCTGCAGGGGAACTACAGTCTTCAGTCCGAGGTTCGGCTGATATCTACTAAAATGGCAACACTGGAATGAACCATCTTGAAAGCAAGGCCCGTGACCTGCAGTGACCTGCAGTGACACCAGCTGAGCCAAGAGGACATGCAGCAGAGCTTGCTGTAAAAGCCACACAAAGCCCAGGTGTGTGATTAACACTAAAAACTGAGGCTATAAACTACCAAGTCTAGGAGATGTTTGCTACAGAGCAATTTGTTAATAGTTTGATATTATCTCAATCACTTTTAAAAATTATGATCAGTTATTTAAATTTTCTTGGATATATTATATATTGAGGATAATCCCCTTCACCCCTCATGGTAGCTGGAGATTTACCTTCTTCCAGGCCAGCAGTTCGTCTTTACTGTGGGTATATTCAGCCTCCATCCCTGTGTCATAACTTAGCTCACAGGGATCTGAACCACCGGCCTCTTCCACAAAATATCACAATGGTTTATTGCATTGATGACTTGCTCACTGGACCAAGTGAGCGAGAGGTAACAAACACTGTAGGCTTGTTGGTAAAGGATACATCAGAGGATGGGAAATAAATGCAATCAAAATTCAAAGGCCTTCTCCCTCAGGGAAATTTCTAGGAGTCCACTGTTGTCAGCCATGCAGATACTCCTTCTGACGTGAAAGATAAGTTATTGCACCTGAATCAAGAAGGAAACATAATGCTCAGTAGTTCTTTGAACTCTGGGAGATAGAGCATTCCCCTCTTGAGTGTCTTACTCCAGATCAAATCCCAAGTGGTTTGGAAAGCTGGTAGCTCTGTGTGGGCCCTGGAACGGAGAAGGCTCTTCAACAGGTCCAGGCTGCCATGCAGGCTGCTCTACCATTTGGCCCATATGATCCAGAAGTCCCAATGGTACTTGAGGTGTCAATGGCAGCTAGAGATGCTGCTTAGAGCCTTTGACAGCCCCTATAGGTGAATCACAGCAAACTTCCTTGGGATTTTGGAACAAGGCTCTACTATCATCTACAGACTATTCTTTCTCTGAGAGACAGCTCTCAGGCTGCTTGGTTTTACAGGAAACTGAAATTTGACAATAGCCCATAGAATTGCCATGTGCTCTGAGCCACTCATTGTGAGCTGGGTGTTCTCTGATTCACCAAACCTTAAAGTTGGGCATGCACAGAAATAATGTATTTATCAAATTGAAGTGGTATACACATGATCTTGAGGGCATAAGCAAGTCACACAAAGAAGTTGCCCAAATGCTACAATGCCTTCTGCTCCAAAGCATGAACCTGTAGCCTAATGTTTTATGCCTTGTGACCAGTTGGTTGGGAAAGAGAGAATAGAACTTAGTTTATTGATGGTTCTGCACTTGTACAGGTAACAGCAGGAAGCGGACAATCTGAAAAATTGACTCTGGGACAACCTTGAAAGATATGAGTGAATGGGCAGTGAGAAGAACCTTGGGGAGCACACGTGATCTGATATTTTGTTTGGAAGAAGAAATGGCCAGAAATGCAGTCCTTTGCTGATTCATAAGCTATAGGCAATGGATTGGCTGGTTAGCCTGGCACTCGGAAAAAGCGTGATCAAAAAGAGATGAGAAATACATCTGGGGAAGAAGTATATGGACCGACCTCTCCAACTGGGCAAAGGATGTGAAGATACGTGTGTCCTACACAAATGTTCATTAAAAGGTGATTTCAGCTGAGGAGTTCAATAATCAAGTAGGAAAGATGGTCTACTTTGTGGAAGTCAGCCTCTCTCTCCAGCCATCTCTGTCACTGCCCACTGGGGCCCATGACCAAAGTGGCCATGGTGGGAGAGATGTGGATTATGTGTGGGCTCGACAACATGGGCTTCGACTCACCAAGAATGTTCTGGCTACAGCTGCTGCTGAGTGCTAGGTCTGCCAACAGCAGAGACAAACCCTGAGCCCCAGATATGATACCATTTCCCAGGGTGATCAGCCAGCAACTTGGTGACAGGTTGACTACACTGGGCCATTTCCTCCATGGAAAAGACAGTGCTTCATCCATGATGGATAGATACTTATTACAGCTACAGATTTGCCTCTTCTACACATGATGTTTTGGTTAAAACTATCATAGGTAGACTTTATATAATCCATTATCTGTATTTCACACAGTATTGCTACTGGCAAAGGAATTCACTTTACAACCACAGAACCTACTCCTCTTACCATGTTCTCCATCACACTGAAGCAGCTCCTCTGATAAAGAAAGAATGGCCCTTTGAAGATACAATGCAAATTAGGTGGGAGCATCCTGGAGGGCTGGGATAGGGGTCTCCAGAAGGCAGTATATGCTTTGAGTCAGCATATATTGATATGGTATGGTTTCTCCCATGGGCAAAATTCACAGATTCTGTAGTCAAGGTAGTGGGAATGGTTTCACTCAACATCACCCCTAGTGACCCAATAATTTTGCTATCTCTTCCCATGCCTTAAAGTTCTGCTGGCCTAGAAGTTTTGAATCCACTGTAGGGAGTGCTTCTGCAAGGAGCCACAACCATCATTTCACTGAACTGGAAGCTTACCCTCCCCCGCCGGCCACTGTGGGCTTCTGATCCTGGTATTAGTCAGGGTTCTCTAGAGTCACAGAACTTATGGAATGCCTCTAAAGGAATCTACTGTAATGACTTACAGTCTGCAGTCCAACTAACCCAACAATGGGCAGCTGTGGATGGGAAGTCCAAGAATCCAGTAGCTGCTCAGTCCCTCGAAGCTACTCGTTTCAGCTGGTCTTCTGTAAGCTGGAGTTCTGAAAGAGTAGTTTCCAACAGAGGTGCAGGCAAGTAGGTGTGAGCAGGCAAAGAAGAGTGAGCCTTCCTCCTTCCCATGTCCTTGTGTAGGCCTCCAGCAGAGGGTGTGGCCCAGACTAAAGGTGTGCACCACCATTCCTGGATTTGGAACTTGCTCTGTCCCAGGCTGGATCTGCTTACCTTGGTCTCCTGGGATTAAAGTGGTGTACTACCTTGTCTGGCCCTAAGCTTTTCATGGCCACTATGCCTCAAGATCTGGACTGTAGGTGTGCCCTCCATTTCTGGACAGTAGTTCATTCCAGAAGCAGTCAAGTTGACAACCGGGAACAGCCATCACAATGCCCTAAAGCCAACAGGTTAAGAAAGGGTGCTAGGAGGGGTGAATTATCCAGGTTACCGAGGGGGAAACTAGATTGTTTCTCCGAAGTGGAGGTGAGAAAGTTTATGTCTGGGGAGCAGGAGACTCTTTAGCACATCTTTTGATGTTACCATGTCAGATGCTTAAAGTCGATGAGAAACCAGCCAAACTGTCCAGGCAGGATAACAATGGCCCGGACCTCTCAGAGAGGAAGGTATAGGTCACTCCTCCAGAGACAGAATCAAGACCTGCTGAGCTGCTTACTGAGGGTGGAGGAAATACACAATGGGAGAAGAGGAAGCGGGTTACAAATGCCAGCTAAGCCAGTCGCAGAAATGAGGATTATAACCGACATGAGTGTTTTTGTCTTATTTTGTTAGGAGCATGTTTGGGCATACCTACACATATTTTGAGCCAATATTTGCATTTTCCCTCGGTTTCATTATCATGTGATGTAGTATCACACTGATTAAGATATCAGTAGTCAAACGCTGTAAATGCGTATTACCACGGTTAAGTTATGAGACACGGAGAGTCTTCAAGGGACATCGCGCCATGGACATCGCTGCGCATGGGATATCTACATCTCTGCGAGGCAGAAACTGTTTTCCTTTGTAAATTAAGCATGACATAAAGAGTAGTGGTTATGTGTGAAGTTGACAAGGGCTGAATTTGGGGTGGCTAATCTTGGTTGTCAATTGGAGTGAACTAAAACCCAAGCTGCTGGGTACCCCACTAAGGGTTACCTCTCTTTTCCTCCCCCCTTCCTTCTTGAGATAGGGTTTCACTGTGTAGTCCTGGCTGTTCTAAAGCTCTCTATGTGGACTGGGCTTGCTTGGCCTCAGACACTGCCTCTGCCTCCCAAACACTGGGCTCACAGGTGTATGTTACCATACCCAGAGATATTAATCAGATTATTTAAAGCACTCTAAATCTGGGTCACACCTACAAGTAACAGCTCGTAAGACATGGAAGAAAGATATTTTACTTTCTTACCCTTGCTTTCTCTGGCAAGTTCATCTCTCCTGTTGCTGGAGCCTGTACTACATCCAATGACCTCAGGATCCCAAAAAGACCAAACCCTGGCAGCTCTCCAAGTATCTCCCAGGAACCCAGCAACAGATTGGGTGCAGAAACATGCAGTCCTGCAGACTGCACAACCACTGGATCCTCAGTCTTTCCTCCACGAGACAGTCATTGATGTATTACCCATACCACAACTTGTCAGCCACACTAACACCACCCATATAAAAGTTGAGTGTACATGCCTTCAACATATCAGTTCGGGGCCTCTAGAGAACTGGGATGGCTATCCTTGGTTGTCAACTTGACCACATATGGAATTAACTAGAATCCAGGAATGGAGGGTGTGTCTGTTAGGGAGTTTTTGCTTGGTTTGAAGTGGGTGGATCCATTTCTGCTCTGAACCGTTAAGAAGACATATACTTTGATCTGGAGATTGAGGCAGGAAGATGCAACTTTAATCTGGGCCACACTTTCTACTGGAAGCCTATATAAGGACCTGGAAGCAGGAGGCTTTTGCTCTTTGACTGTAGCTTGCCCTTACCTTACCAGCACACCCATTCCTTCACTGGCATTAGAGCCTACTTCTTTGGAATTCAGTGTACACTGAAGACCAGCTGAGATATCCAGCCTCATGGACTGGACTGAGCAACAGCCTGTAAAAAAAAAAAATATATATATATATATATATATATATATATATATTCCATTCTGTAGGTTCTGTTGGTCTAGAGAATCCTCACTAACACAGAGAACCCTTATACATCTTGGCACCCCCATTCTCCCCATTCTCCTCTCACTAGTCCCCTTGTTTAATCTTTTATGAAAATTGAAAGATTTACTTATATTTTTGCTTCTTGTCCTTCAGGACTGATTTTCATTTCAAAGTCACCACCCCTTATAATTGAGCTGTGAAATTGTTCCTTTGCTAGTACTTAAAAGTGTCGGTGGAAGTTTGAAATCATTTGTTCTTTAATGTTTGATTAATTTTAAAAGTGAGTTGAAAAGCAGCCAGAGTTTAGGTATTTCCTTCCTTTTTCCTCCTCCTCCTCCTCCTCCTCCTCCTCCTCCTCCTCCTCCTCCTCCTCCTCCTCCTCCTCCTCCTCCTCCTCCTCCTCCTCTCTCTCTCTCTCTCTCTCTGAAAGAGATTGTTGCCTCCTGGCCAGTTTTAAAAAGCATGGCTCTATTTCAATTTTCAAATTTAAATAATTTACTTATTATGTGTTGTGTGCCTGTGTGAGTTGTGTGTGGACATACCTGTGACACAGCACCTGTATGGAGGTCGGAGGGTAGCTTATAGAACCCTGTTCTCTTCTCCTACCATGTAGGATCCTGGAGCTCACACTCAGGCTGTCTGGTTTAGCAGCAAGGGTCTTCAACCACCTCACTGGCTCCGGATATCTTATCTTTTTAAAGGGAGGTGCTTATATCTCCCAAGTTTTCCAGATTATGAACATACAAGGTTTACTGCATCGCAATTATTGTTCTTCACTCTAGCTTTCTTCATTTCTTCCTTGATGAAACTTGCTTTTTCTTCATTGAAGGAAGCTAGGTACTAGCTAAGAGTTTTCATTTTTGTCCGGTTACACATGCATCTGTTGTGTTTTCTCCATTGACATTCCTCACAACACCCCAACCCACTGACTTTAAAAGCTTCCAAGCAGTTTTCCCTTCAAAGACTTACCCCGCCTCCTGCCCCGCCCACAGTGACCAGGCCCCGCCCCTGACGAGGCCCAGCCTTCGAAGAAACGGAAGTGGGTTTCCGGAAGCCGGAAGCGGGCGAACACTGTGGAACCCGAGACGCTGGGAGCTGTGGCTAAGAGGCGGGTGGGGCTGGCGATGGCGGAGAAGTTTGACCATCTAGAGGAGCACCTGGAGAAGTTCGTGGAGAACATTCGGCAGCTCGGCATCATCGTCAGCGACTTCCAGCCCAGCAGCCAGGCGGGGCTGAGCCAGAAGCTGTGAGTGACGGTCCGGTGGGGCTCCGCGCTTCTGTGCGGAGCCCCTGCCCGCTGGCCTTGGGGACCCCACTGGGACCCTTTGGTGTTCTTCTCTGGACCCCGCAGTGGAGGCCGGCTCCATCCTGACCGGACTCAGCAAGGGAGACGGGTTCCGTCCTGACCAGGGGAAGCAGGCTCCATCCTGACCCCACTGGTGGCCAGTTCCGCAGTGACTCCGCTGAGTCTGACCTTTCCCTACAGAAGGTGGGGGTCCCTACGAGGGTGGGGGTAGTTCTGGCTCCATTCTGACCCCCCAAGGGAGGCTGGTTCCACCATGACCACACAGGGTAGGCTGACACCACTCGGACCCTACCGGGCAGGCTGGGACTACCCTGATCGCATAAGGGGAGGTAGTCACCACGAACACTCCACCCGACCCCACCGCACTGGGCAGGTTGACTTAAAGACAGGCATGTTCCTCAGGAGGGCCCGGAGCCACCTTCGGCATAGCCCTGGCTGTGGAAGATGGGTTGATCCTTGACAATAACTTGTGATGGTCATGCTGCCTGGCTTTGGAATGGCCTACAGGGAAACACAAAATGTCCAGGAGAAGACCTCACTGCTTATATGGGACACTTTCCAGGGATCGAGACAGCTAGGTAATCTGGGGGTGGTTCTGAAGGGAGCCGAGGTCCAACCCAGTGGGATGGACTTTTCCTTTGCAGATTGTGGGTACTGTACCTCAGCTGAAGCCCGCTTCTTAACCCCATTCAATGACATGCCCTCTAGGAAGCTTTGCTCTGTCTTCATCTCCTTCCTCAGTTTAGAAAG
Source organism: Rattus rattus (assembly GCF_011064425.1). Taxonomy (NCBI): domain Eukaryota; kingdom Metazoa; phylum Chordata; class Mammalia; order Rodentia; family Muridae; genus Rattus; species Rattus rattus. The sequence continues at coordinate 201,228,733 of NC_046155.1, forward strand.
AAAAATTAAGTGTCTGAGTGTATTTTGTAAGTCCAAAGGTGTCCTCGGAATCCTGTGGCAATTAAGGGTCAGGTGTGACAGCACGAGGAGAAAGAAGCATGTTAAGGGTAGCATGGGTCACCTGGCTCTCCTTTGATCCCAGCCACAGAGCTGCCTTGGTGTTTGTGCTTCTGGGTTAGAAAGTTAACATGAAGGCACAGGCAGAGCAAGCAGGTAGTCAAGGTTCATCTAGTAGGCCGGGGAAAGGAAGCCAGCACAGCCCCAGCTAAGACAAAGCCAATCCAGCAGAAAGGCAAGGCTGGCCTGCCTGCCTGCCTGCCTGCCTGCCTGCCTGCCTGCCTGCCTGCCTGCCTGCCTGCCTGCCTGGCTGTCTCTAGTGTCTGCCCCTGGAAACCTGCTCTCTCCGTCCCTTTTATGGAATGGGAGACTGCCCTAGAAACCATCTTTACCCACAGTTCAGTCTCTTGATGCGTCTTAGCCGAGATGTTTACTAAGGTACAGAGTTGTGGTATCACCCCTCAAGGAGGGCCTTGTGGGATGGGAACAAACATTACAGAGACCAAAGCCTGCTGAGACTGGCCTAGTTCTCTTATCCAGTTCCTGGTTATCTCATACCTCAGTTATCTGTCCTGGTGTCCCTGACCTTGACCATTTTAATTTTAACCTTCAGGACTTGAAGCACACTGGCCAGTCCTGTGTAGAAGTGTGCTGTGCTGTCTTCTGAACTAACCACACACTCCGCTCTGTTTGTTTCCCAGGAACTTCATTGTTACGGGCTTACAGGACATAGATAAATGCAGACAGCAGCTACATGATATCACGGTGCCTCTGGAAGTTTTTGAGTAAGTATCACTGGCACTCTCTGACTCTTGATTAGCTGTGTCAGTGAGTGTGAGGGAGGTGTACCCAGGTGCCACCAGCCCTCCAGGGTTGTGATGGGCTAGTGGGGTTACAAAAGGGTAAGTATCACTCCAGGGTTGCATTGTTGAGAACAGTGTCATGTGAAAATGAGAACATTAAACGCTTGTTAAATATATAAAAACAGGTTTCTGAGTTCAATGGAGAAAGGCCTTCAGGCCACAGAAAAACCTCCTCTATTAGGGGGAAGATCTCAGTCCAGGTGGCCGTGGGGAGGCATCTTTCTACCAGAGAGTCCTGTTGCCCCGTCACAGCAGAGGCTTGGAGGAGAGTGGACTGCACACTCCAAGGGGCTGTGAACACAGCATAGGAGGGATCTCCAGGCGCCCATGACCTTGCTAGTGCACACTTGATGCATGTGTACTGCAAAGCAAGGATAGCATAAACTCTTAGCACTTTAGCCCAGTGTCTGGCTTTGTGCATCCACAGAGGTCAGATGCAAGTTGTGAGCCTTAAAACCCCAGCTTCCCCTTGTGTTGAGCTGCTCGTTTACTGAACACACATGAACTATAAGCTATTCATGCTCTCATGTTGCTTGAGATGCACTTACTTAGAAGTAACCAGATGCTGCTTCCATTACACTATTACAAAAATAGCAAAATGAAATGCAAATCCTACAAATCGTATCTTTGCTATTGTCATAAAGGCCAATTTAATAGATTTAGCCTGAAGTGATTTATATGTTTTTCTTCTCTGGGTTTGTTTTCTTTTTTAATTGAACTTGGTATGATGGTGGCCTTTCTCTATAACGAACAATTAATATAGCTGAATGATACAGATTTATCCAGTGTACAGAAATATCCAAGTAGTCTGTTCTTGAAAAATTTGGATATTGTGGGCAATGTATTTTATGAAATCAAGATATGATGGTGTATTGACAATGTCAAGAGGTAGTTTTGTAGTATGGACTGACTGGGGAGAAACATCCTGTTGAGTTAGGTCCCTAGAGTGTGTCTAATAAGGCGTGTACTGAGAACACCCTCTCTCACCCAGTGGACACTGTGTCCTGCATATGGCTCCAGTGTCCTCCCTCTGACTTCTCCACACAGCATGTGTTGAGCAGTCAGGCTGGCCTGGAGTGGAGCCATGTCTCAGCTGTGCCTGTCACAGATGTGAGCTCCTGCACTGCATTAAACGTTAAAAGCTCCTTTATCACGCTGTTTGTTTGAGAATCCAAAAGGCAGTACCATAGATACTGTTGAATTCTTCTCTTTTCATGCACTGCATTTGAACGTAAGTGCTGCACACATGTGAGTAGGTATGGCTTGTCATGAGCTTCCAGAAGGAGAAATGCTTGGAGAAATTCAAACGTTAAATGTACCTGGTTCCTGGACTAGGTCCTGTGAAGGCATACCTACCGGAGTTTTCTGGTTTTTTGTCATAGTTTCCAGAAAACTGAGGTTAGGTGAGTCAGCCATGTGTTTACTTTGGTGTTGTTGTTTCTAGATACATTGATCAAGGTCGAAATCCCCAGCTCTACACCAAAGAATGCCTGGAGAGGGCTCTTGCTAAAAATGAACAAGTCAAGGGGAAGATCGACACAATGAAGGTGAGTCAGGAAGGAAGCCAGGTCTGCACATGGGCAGGAGAGTACCCAGCATGCATGCTGACGGACTTAGCAGCTTCGGTAGACTGCTGAGTACTGCCACAGTGGGATTTCTAGCATGTATATGACACTGAATGTCAGTGAGCCATAGTCCTGAGGGAATAAGAGACAGTCTCACAGCGAAGCAAGGCTAAGTTATGGCAATATCCCTGGCCAGAGGCGCCTCCAGTGTGGCTCCCTGTCTGGCCTCCGTTAGGAGCGTCTAACATCAGTGTGCCTGCTGTGATTCTGTGTAGATGCTGACTAGAGGCCTTTCTGTGCTAGTAGGACTGCAGTTGGAGGACTCTGGATGGTTTGTGTTCTAGGCTCCAGTGTCTGATTCCTGGACCCCTCCTGTTCTTAAGTGTGACACAGAAAACTTGGCTGCTCTAGGGAGCTGTGTCTTGACATGAACCACAGTTTTCTCGTTGAGGTCACTGATGGTGATTGCTTTTCTTTACCTCTGGTGGGGGCACTGTGTGTGGCCTGCGGGGACAGCACTGTGTACCGTTCTGTTTCCTGGGCTCCCTGTTAGCCACCAGGCCCTGTAGGGTTGTGTTCTCCTCGGCCTAGAATTCATGTTCCTTCTGCACAGTGAGCCTCCTCCTCAGCTCAGCCTGCTTTGCTTCCTCTGTGAGCTCAGCCCAGCCAGCCTTCCCTGGAGTTTCTTTCCCACTGTCCCTCAGCCTGCTGTCCACACTCCAGCATTGCGTGCTCGCCTGTGCTGCACACTGCTTACTTGATGCAGCCTGGCCCACGTATGCTGGTTGTGTTTGCTGTGCAGGCAGCGCAGAGCGCCTGCTGCTGGAGTGATTCAGGGGCTCCATCAGCTTGTGTGCTGCAGAGTGGGGTTGGTCAGTTAACACTGAGCCCATGCATCATGTCCTGCCGGCTTGGGCTGAGGAGCTCCTGGACCCCCAGCAGAAATCCTCTCCTGACACAGGGACTGGCCCCTGGAGCTGGGGCTTCCGGTCCTGCCCGTATCTTAGACTCACTGCCTTGGGCTGTGCTGGAGTGCATTTCCATTGACGATGCCCATGTGTTTAATCATCCCTGTGCTCTTGTAGCACTTGGTGTCATCTCTCACCTGAGATCTGTGACATCTCAAGGCACACTTCCGCAGCCTGCATGTCCCCAGTGGGCACCAGTTACACAGTTTTTCAGTTGTTGCAGTGGGGCAGAATGTGTCTTTGTGACACTGGCTCTGTGGTCCTGAGAGTAGAGGCTTCGGGTGCAGGCCATTGTACAGTTTATTTTAGACTAGGGGAAAACTTTGAGGGATGAGTGGCTGGAGAAGTAGATAGTGTACCTCCAGGGCTGGAGAAAGCTTAAGAGACATTGTTTGCACACACGATCTCTGTGTAATTCCGGGGAGTAATGGCTTCAGTGAGTATTAAGATCCTGGTGTGTGTGCTGCCTAGTCCTTTCTCCACTGAGGTGGGAGCACATGGTTGGAGGTGCTCGGGTTTTTCCTTCTTAAGCCAGAAGGAATTGTCTTAAAGATGCAGTGCCTTTCAGAGAGGTGGTATCCCTGCCCTGTAACACAGTCGACTGCAGGTGGCTCATCGTTGTTGTGGAAGATGAGTGACGTAGCTCTGTCCCTTTGGGTGGCTCAGTGTCATGCTCGGCTCTGTGGTCGGGGGTGCTGTCTATAACTTGGATATTTTTTTGACACAGCTATTTTTGTTTGTAGAAATTTAAAAGCCTACTGATTCAGGAACTTTCTAAAGTGTTTCCAGAAGACATGGCCAAGTATCGGAGCATTCGGGGGGAGGATCACCCGCCTTCCTAAGTGTGCGAAGATCCCACATCCTTTTAATAACTGGACTGACCCAGTGAGAAGCTGTGCCTGCCAATGCTGCCTTCCAGCCACGAGAACTGGCCTTGCCCCACCTCCTGCTTCCATCCTTTGACCTGTGGGACTCGGGGCTGGAGGAGCCGAGCTGTGCCCCCACTGTCCCTGCAGCTCTCAGGCCCTTGGGGACCAGGCAGGAAGACAGCCTTGCTGAATGTGACATGGGATTGGGATTCTACTGGACATTTTCTTTTCATGTACTCTGTTCTGCTACACTGTCCATAAGAGGAAACTTGGCTCTATATTTTACATTTTCAGATGTTGTGCATAAGAAAATAACTGTTTTCATGGGTTTCAACTCGATATAATAAAGCCTAAAGTTTACACTGCTCATTTCATGTACTTCTGTGACATTCTTCAAATGTAGATCAGCATATTTTGTTCTTGTAGAATGGTCAACTATTAATTTCCTTAAATGTTATAATATTCATTAGACAATGTTTTCTTCAGGTGTTTAGGTGGAAAAGCTAAGTGCAGCTGAGAACTCCCTCTCCCACAGCCTTTCTTAAAGGTACATACTAAGAACACAGACTCCTCAGTACTGGAAAACTGCTACAGAGCAGCGCTTCTTACCTGCTGTGTCTATGGATGGACCACGGGGTATCTACCTCTCACCCGGTGTCCGGATGGACCATGGGGGTCTGCGTCTCACCTGGCGTGTGTAAGGATGGGCCATGGGGAGCCTGCTGCAGCTTCATTTCAGTGGCTCTGTGGGCTGGGAGAGCATCAGACAGTGCTTATGAGGCTGGTTCCACGTTTAAAATGGGCTGGGAGCCTGTGGGCTAATTTGCTTCCTCCTGATGATGCTGGATCTGCTTAGGGGGAGGGATAGGTAACAAAGCACCACAGACTAGGTATTTGAAAAGCTACAGTCTTTTCTCTCAGTTGTGAGGGACCACGGGTATTTGTTATGTTCATAGTGGGGAAAGAGATGAAGGGCAGCGATGTAAGTGTCTATCAACAGTGGTTTATGTGGTGGAGTGTGGTGGTCATAAGCACATACACGTTGGCACAGAAGGATGGCCGCCAGCCGGGGGTATTGTAATTAGTGTCTATGTGTTCCAGAAACATTAGCTAGGGGCTTTGTGTCCCGTGTGAGTCTGAGAGCTTCTCTCAGGTGGTCATCGTCTACTGTTGGGAGGTCACTTCCTGCCCGCTGCAAGCTGAGGTGTAGGAGCTCTCAGTGCTGGCTTTCCCAGGTCAGTGGTCACTACCCTTCCTGGACGGGCTCATCTCATAGCTCCATCTTGGGCTCCGGGTTCACTCTCTAACCCACACATCCTCCTAAGTGCGTCTTAGCCTTGTCACGACCAACTTTTCTTTCCATGTGACTTCCTCTGGAGCCTGCACATACTTCATTACATCTGAACTCATACCAGGCTCCAGTGTAAAAGACATCGGCTCACCTCAGACTGCAAGCGCGCTAGCCTGTTGTAGTCACAGTGCCTAGTCAAGTTTCAAAACTGTGGAGCAGTGTCTTCATTCTCAGCTCGCTTCTCAGAGTACTGTCATGGTAGTTCCCCATTCCCTGTCACTTTATCCAGTTTTTTCTTCAGCTGTGCTTTGCTGTCATAGGACCCTAAAGATGCTTGTGTCCCAATTCTGTTACCTGCTTCGGTTCCCAGAGATGCCTGGTACAGCCACAGTGGTCTGTACAAGTGGGAGAGGGAAACTGCTGAGATCATGAGGGGATGAATAAACGTGCCTTGCTTCTGGGGTTGGAGTAGCATTTATAAGCTAAGGAAGCTTGACTTGTTCTCTCTAGAAGCTAAAAAAGGGAGAGAATCCCCCACTAAAGATTCAGAAGTATAGCTCCAATGGCACCCAGATTTAAAAACTTCAACCTCCAGAGAGGTAGGTGACAGTTCTGTTTATGTGTGTGGTAGTGTGTGACAGCCACAGTAGAAATGACCTGTGTAGGAGTGAGGTCAGGCACGTGATAGGTGATACGATCTAGGTCCTGGCCTCCGAAGTACTTATTTTTACTTGATAGTAGTCGCCGTAATATCTCTTTTAAACCAAAGGTTTCCCCAGATACTTCATAGAAATAAAAATGCTGCCCCAAAAACATTTTGTTGAGATACTGGAATGAACAGATTAGAAAAGATCAACTTTTGATAGATATGGGGTTTTCTTGTGCTTTCTTGTCTGAGGTCAAAGGATAGCTCAAGGTTATAGTCCAGGCTCCTAGGGAGTGAAAACTGAGGTCTCGGTGATTCTGTGACAGCACAGCGTGAACTGGTGCCTTTCACACTGATCCTCCTCCCATTGCCTTGGTGGCCAGACCTCTGTAACGGAGGTGTGGCAAGGCCTCCTCCCTCTGGAGCCTTGCCTTTTTTGTCTGTCATAGCTGCAGATGTGCCTGAGTTTCACGCACAGCTCCCATTGCATCACCCCTTTCCACAGGGCCTTCACTGGGTCTCCTAAGGATGCTATTACTGCACACAAAACATGATCCAGTTCCTAGATTCTCACATGATGTCTGCAAAGATACTTGATTTCCAGGGAACGTACTTCTGAGGGGCCACCACCCACTCTACAACATTGCTCCCTCGGCAAGTCTGGCCACACAGTGCCTCGCATTGGCGGTTTGTGTCCGGTCTCATTCTGGTGCTGCCTTACCTGTATTCTTTCACCCATCTGAGGAGTCAGCCTGTTCTTGCCAATATTTGTCCTATTCTACCCAGGGCAGGTGGCTCAGGGCTGAGAGGGATGGCTGAGGACACCGAGCACACTAAAGGCAGCGCCATACAGAGAATGTTTCATTTGCCTGTCATAGGAGGAAAGAAAACCGTGGGAGGCAGTGAAAGCCACAGCCGGAGAAGACAGGAATCCTCCCAGAATGCCTTGCTGCACAAGTACCAAGTAAAAAACCTCAGCACTGCTGATTTGCTGGGGGTGAGACATACTGCATAGGGATAATGAGGCCACACGTGAAGGGCAGCCAGCTTGGTTTGGGTGGCTGGGCATGGGCAGACCGCACCTGGGGAACCCGTGGGGGAGGGGCCCATGGATGCACATTGGCCACCACTCCAGCCAAACCAAGATGCTCACATTGAGCCTTTGGAACTATCTGCATGTGAAGGTCTTGAATTCCCTCCTTGGATAGTAGCCCTCCCCCTCCCTCCCCCTCTCCCTCTCCTTTCCCCTCCCTGCTCCATGTGAATGAATGTCAAGGCTTTTCTGATAAACACCGATTTGGCTTGACAGCTCTACCATATTGATTTGAGAACAATTTCAAAAGGCATAGATAATGGGTTATATCTTTTTTTTCCATGCATGGTAAACAGATAAGGAGCACATACGTGTATCATTTTAAACAAGTCGGCATGTGGGAAGAGCTGGTGGAATCCAAGGGCTGACTGGCAGCTATTTTCACAAACCAGGCTGTCGGCTCTCTGCACAGCTGTCCCCAGACTGGCAGCGTTCTCGGATGTATGTGTACCTCAGCTCATGCACAGACTCAATGGGATGTCGATTTCATCACAGAGTAGTTTCTGGTCCAGGTGTGTAGATAGATGTTATTAGAAGGGCCTAGGAAAAACAGGGCATGAACCCAGGGGGCTGCTGTGTCTGTGTTTGTGTGGCTGGCTGGGAGGGCTGGGGTTTCCCATGCCATCCTCAGCTCACTCCTCCAGGCTGTCTCCACTGTTCCTGGACTCTTGCCTGCTTGCTGCCTGCAGGAGTTTCCCAGTCAGCAAAATAAAGAGCCCTTACCCCCTCCGATGGAGGCACAGCAAGGTGTCCTCAAGAGTTGAAGTGGAAACACCAACTCCTCTAAATCGTGAGTGTGTGCATGTGGGGTCTCAATGCTGACCTGCTTGGGATTGCCTGAGTGGGCAGTTTGGGGTCCAGTGTCTCTATCTCACTTCAGACTGACCCTAGTGCTGCTGCTGACGTTGGACCTAGTCTCAGCTCCTGGCTTATGAGGCAGACACTCACTCCTGATAGTGCCAGCAGGGAAACTGACATTGCCTATCATGTCCTGAGGAGGCTGAGTGTCACCACCAACTGCACTGCACAGAGGCCTTGGGTCTGTCATTAACTCCTTTCAATGGTGACAGAGGCAGTGTCACCTGCCGTCCTTTGCCAGGCTCCATGGTACTCTGTGGCAGCTGTTCTTCCACTTAATCTCCCCTCACAGAGGTAGCCAGAGACCAGGATGGAATTTTCCGGTTTACCTCAGGGTGAACTGTAGAGAAGATTTCTGTGTGTTGTGAGAGGACCACCCCTCCTCACCTGACAGGAGGGTGCTGTAGCGGGAGGGAAGAGGGACAGCCAGGGTGGGAAACAGGAATGATGGGAGATGGAGCACTGCCTGCCTTCCTCAGGCTGAGGGGATCCTGGGTGGCAACTGTAATCATATGAGTGAGTGCCACCTTTCATTCAAGGGACCTCTAAGTGTTGTCTGCCCTGAACTTACCAGGGTCAGCGGTTACTTAGAGCTGCAAGGATGTGGGCAGAATGTGCTAGCATAGTCATTCTTGAGGAGAATGAATAGCACACAAGTGACATTGGTCACCACACCCTGAGAGGAGGCCGGCATTCTTCCCAGCTGCAGAGCATGTGCTCAAGGGAACCTCAGAGAGCCCCATTTTGGCCCTTGCTCCAGGTCCTGTTCTGGTTCAGAAGGTGATCTGTAAAGAACAGAGCTAGAAGAAGTACTGCCGGTGTGAATGATTTCAACATAGCCATGACTATGCAAGCATCCACGAGCACGTGTGTGCTCCCAAGCATGCTCTTTGTTGTCATTTATATATATGTACACATATGTATATTTACATGAATACATGCATGTGTTTATAAGCTCTCTCAGGTTATTCACATGTGATGCATATGGTCATGGATGTTCACTTTTATGTGACTATGTGCATATGAACACATAGAAATGTGTGCATATACTTGTTCTGTTGCTACACATGTATATGTTCATGAACAGATGTTCAAATGTTTATTTTCTGTGGATATATGTGCACACATAAACATGTATGCTTTCATAAGTTTGCTCTGTTGGCATGTCTTTATATACATGAGCATACATGCACATACATGCTTGCCTTCTGTGTGTATGTACATAGGCATGTATAGTTATCCAGTCTTTTAGAGTCATGGAATGGAGGCTGCAGACGATGATGGGTTCCCCTCTGCTCAGTTGAATAGCAGCATCTTGTCAAACTCAAGTCCCCCTGAAGCCTTACAATGTGACGATTCGAAGCTGTAAATAGACACAATTGTTAAATCAAATGAGGTCAGTCTAGGACAGGGCAAGCCATAGACCTAATGATTTCCATCCGGGAGAAGGTGGAACAGCTGAACAAGCCAGGGGCTCCAGACCGAGGTGGATGCTGCTAGTGCCTACTACTGACTGTTGAGGGTACACTGCTGGCCTCCAGAAGCAAGACAGAGTTTCTGTTATTTGAAATCTCCTGGGGTGTGAGATCTGTCACAAGAAGGTACACCAAGTCCGAGGAGAACAAGGTGCGTGAAGGCATAAGCTGCAGTGGCCAAAACTGCAGGCTCAATTCAAACTTTCCACCTCCTGCAAGAAACACCACAGGCCCCACCCTGGGAGTCACAGCCACACCTGGGAGTCACAGCCACTCCTGGGAGTCACAGCCACTCCTGGGCTTAGGAGCCCCACACACCGATGGCACCTGCTGTATTTCTTGGTGATTCCTCAGTTTCTAAACTGTAACTATCTTCTTTTATTACACTCTGGTCTTGATCTGGGGGTTACCAGTAAAAGCTTGCTTGGCTTGGCTAGGTGCCTGAGACTTCTCACCACATTGGTTCTCAGAGAAAGGATTAGTGATGTGGTCCTATGGGGCCTGCTGAGGGGAGACAGTCTGCTGAGGGGAGGCATGGAGGTGCTGCAGGCTTTGGTCAGGGTCCACCTGGGGCTGCTTTCAGAGAGAACACCCACACAGGATGGCAGGAGGGAGGGCTGTCCCCACTCCTCTCTAGTGTCTTATCAGCATCAATCAATCAATGACAATGGATGTCTGACTGGCCTTTTTGTTTCTTTCACCTTTCTCTTGAGGAAGGCTAGTCCTGGTTCACAGAGATATTGTTGGACAATGTTTTGCAGGTCACGCATCTAACCAACTCACAGGCTGGACACAGCATTGGCTCTGTGAGGTGTGGGTGATGCTGTATGGGTCCCAAGATGCCAGACAATGTTATCCCTAAGCTGGTGCATAGGTTGCTGTGTTATTTTTCCAACTCACCAAGTCGTGAACTGTAAGGCAGGGAGGAGACAGACTGGCATGGCTGCGGTCTGGATGCAGACACCTGGGGTCACGGGGGTGTAGTGCCTCTTGGTTTTTATGACAGATCCACCATGATAATGAGGACAGGAAGGATAGCAGCTGCTGCCAGTGAGCGCGAGGCCCTTGTAAGCACAGACTGAGGAGACAAGGGGCCGCTGACGGAATATTGATTTCTGGCTTTTGTTTACAGCACTGTCTGGTTCAGAAATCAGCCATCAGCAGAGCAGCAGATTGGGGGGGGCTACCACTGTGGGGGTTTCCAGCGCTGCCACGTTGCTGGCCTTCTCAGGTTCAGCTGTCCCTCCTGTGTGCAGGCTCCTGCTCTGCACTTGGTCCCTTGTTTGCTTCTGCTGGGGGCACTTTTCCTTTTGCTCCTGCAGTTGATTCCTGGGATTTTATGATCAACTCACTAGGAAGCCCCTCTCCCTACCAGCACTTCAGGTGGCTGCCGACTATGTAGGGACAGGACTCCTCTGCAGGAGGCATGTCTAGGCCTGAGGATAGTACTCTCACCATGATTTGGGCAAAGATTTACAACAAATTCAAGAGCAGTGTCTGAAGGTTTGGGGGAGTGGAAAACTTCATGTGGGGGTGTGAGGAGATGACTCAGTGGGCAACGTGCTTGTCAGCAGGCCTGGGGACTGGAATGCCTAATGCCGTGTCTGTGCAGTGTCTGGTCTGTCTCACAAGGCAGAGACGGGATTTCAGAGCAAGCTGGCTAGCAAGACAGTTTGTGTCTCAGTGAATGAGGTGGGACAGTCAAAGAAGACTCCCCATGCCAGCCTCAGCCTCCATACAATCAGACGTGTATGTGGACATTCCCCTGCACACACATGCACCATACACATGTGAGCATGTACCCACACATGCATGTACAGCACACACACACATGGAAAATAAAAGAAACACAGCAGGGGCCCAGCACAGGGTCGTCCTCACGCATTGTGTCCATGCTACAGCCCACGGGTCACAGAGTACAAGGGAGGGCAGAGCTGTTCTGTTCCAGGCCTAGTCCTCCTGGTGGCAGAAGTAGACAGACTCTGGCCAGCCACTACCTTTCCGGGCTACCTTCACCTTTGCTTGTGCCTACTATAGCCCTAAGTCAGGAGCACAGATGCTGGCCTAAGCAAGACACAATCAGACAAAAAGCAAGCAGGGTGTGGGCCTTCTGAGTCTGGGGCAGGGGAATACCTTGGAGGTGTAACATTGCAAGGAGCTTCCTGACCCCTTGGGTTGGTGAGTGGGAAAAGCCCTGAGGCTAGCCCACTGCAGGGTGATGCTAGGCTCTCCTTGGTCCACTTCCCCCTCTTTTCTTCAGCCACTGCTGTCTGTTTTTTCCTTGCTGTTCGGAGTGTCTTCCTCCTTTCTTAGGGATGGACTGAGCAGATGCATAACCCCCCACCCCTCCCCCACCAGCAGGCAGCATCTGCAGTCTTACACTGTCTCTTGCCTTTTTTCTTAGCTCTTTTGTCCATGTCCTTTTCTTCTCCCTTTCCAGAGACTGCCTGGGGACTAAGAATGGAGGAGACTGTCCCTTCCGCCCTCCCTCCTCACCCCATTGCTACACCCTTAACACCCTCCCCCGAGTACTGGGGAGTCATATATCTTAAGGTGGCCCTTGGGCTACCAGTTAGTGCAGTGCTGTTTATTAATCTGTGGTTATACAGGTTAGAGCATCAGTGCCCCTAAGAGATGTTAACACAGCATCCACCCATTCCATCCAACGCAGCAGCGGGGGCCCAGAGTGGGGCCGAGTTACAACACGGAGGCACAAAGCAAGACACAGGGTGACTTCTGACCACTGCTGTCTGGCTGCTTTGGGTAGGAGCATGAGTGAAAACCGAAGGCTACTGTTTCGATGAGCACTGTACCCTGCTGTGAAAGCTAATTGTGTTGCAGGAGTAAACGGCGGCTGGCTGTTCTCACAGCTCTTATTAATAACCATTTATTAGCTGTCCACGGTGAGCAGCCAAGGTCTGAGTCAGCACATGGAGCCGAGCCTCTTATTTATCCAGCACGGTTTTTAGGGCATCGATTTGAGCCTGTTTTTTAATTTTTTTATTTTTTTATTGTTCTTCTTGTTGAGTTTAAGTAGACCTGTGTTTGTACAAATGCTATTTATACACCAGGCAGAAACAGACTGTGCTGAAGAGAATACCATTCCACATGTCTTCTTTGCATGTGAAGGGCATTCGGGATGCAGCGTTCCAGACCCGGACTCATTTTTCTCTCACTATGCACGCCTTCAGGAGACCAGTAATGCATCCAGGTTCCTGTTTATAATCACACAGAAAGAATGACAACATTTATATCGGTCAGCATCTCAGTTTCACTTACGATGTCTTTAGAATAAATAAGACAGGTTCAGGTGTCCAGCCATACCTGCTGTTTAGCCTTCCTCGAAGAGCCTTCGGCTTTGCTCTGGCAAACAATGCCAAGGGTCCCCTCTCCCGTGTGTGTGTGTGTGTGTGTGTGTGTGTGTGTGTGTGTGTGTGTGTGTGTGTGTGTGTGTGTGTGTGTGGTGTGTGGGTTGTGTGTGTGTGTTGTGTGTGTGTGTGGTGTGTGTGTGTGGTGTGTGTGTGTGTGTGTGTTGTGGTGGGTGTGTTGTTGGGTGTGTTGGTGTGTGTGTGTGTGGTGTGTGTGGTGGTGTGGTTGGGTGTGTGTGTGTGTGTGTGTGTGTGTGATGTGTGTGTGTGTGTGTGTGTGTGTGTGTGTGTGCGTGTGTGTGTGTGTGTGTGTGTGTGTGTGTGTGTGTGGTGTGGTGGTGTGGTTGGTGTGTGTGTGTGGTGTGTTGTGTGTGGTGTTTGTGTGTGTGTGTGGTTGGTGTGTGGTGTTGGTGTGTGTGTGGGGTGTTGGTGTGTGTGTGTGTGTGGGTGTTGTTGGGGTGTGGTGGGGTGGTGTGGGGGTGTGTGTGTGTGGTGTGTGTGGTGTGTTGTTGTGTGTTTTGTGGTGTGTGTGTGTGTTGTGTGTTTGTGTGTGGTGGGTGTGGGGGTGTTGTTTGTTTTGGGTGTGTGGGTGTGGTTGGGGTGTGTGTGTGTGTGTGTGTGGTGTGTGTGTGTGTGTGTGTGTGTGTGTGTGTGTGTGTGTGTGTGTGTGTGTGTGTGTGTGTGTGTGTGTGTGTGTGTGTGGTGTGGTGTGTGTGTGTGTGTGTGGTGTGTGTGTGTGTGTGTGTGTGTGGATGGTGTGGTGGGTGTGGGTGTGTGTGTGTGTGAGTGTGTTTGGTGTTGTTGAGTTTTTGTTTGTTGGTGTGTGTGTGTGTGTGTGTGTGTGTGTTTGTTTTTGTGGTGTGTGTGTGTGTGTGTGTGGTTGGTGTGTGTGTGGTGTGTGTGGTGTGGTGTGGTGTGTGTGTGGTGTGTGTGTGTGTGTGTGTGTGTGTGTGTGTGTGCGTGTGATGACAACCTTGGCTGTCATTTGATTCCTCAGGGATGTTTACCTTTTTTTTTTTTTTTCTCAGATCATGGGCCTAGAACTTTCCAAGCAGTCTAGCCTGTGCTTCTGTAGTATCTGAAGGCCTTTGCTGGGTCAGGTCCTCTTCCTCTGGGCACCTCACATCTGTTAAGTGGTATGAACTCCATCACAGTCTGATTATTACAGAACGAAATCCATCATACTTCAGGATGGGCCATTTTTACAGAAACACAGATAGTTTTAATTGAGATCTGAAATTTAGGCCCATGAGACCAATGGACAGCACCCAGGAAATGCGGCCAGGAGGTGCTATGTTATCGCTGGTAATTGACTCAACGCCCACCATAAGCTCCTATGTGCACGCATTGGCTGAGGGATACATACCCAGTTTCCCAGAATGAGATCCCCATGGCTGTCATAGACTCCCCAAGGCCCTAATGAAAAACTGCTCTGGCAGCTGCTAAGGTGACACGGTTTCCTGGCTAAACCCCAGGAAGCACTCAACGCATACATCACCAGCTCCAGGGTTTAGAGAAAACCTCGGGACTCTGCTGATTGACCTGCTGGCCCTGTGATCAATGGCTTTTGGTAGGGAAGAGAGTCCTGGCTTCATCTGATACCTATACAGGTAGAAGCCAGGACTGCTGTCTCCTCTTGCTGCAGGGCTCCTCTGGTGGCCCTGTTGACCGGCACACTCTTATCTGCGACACTGCCCTGCTTCTCAGTTGGTAGAGCAGAAAGTAGCTACTCTGTGAGGAGGCTGACAGCTCGGGTACAGTCTGTGGTCAAGACTCTCTGGGAGGGCACAGTATAACCCTGAGCCCACCACTCAATGTGATTGACAGCCGTTTATGAGCACAGTGCTGAGTGTTTGCTGAGCCTGTGCAACCTTGGGAAGGAACTGCCTGATATTTACCAGGGAATGCCCTCCCATTAATCCTGTGAAATGAAACCTGGCAGAGGCAGCGCAGAGGGAGCCCATTCTCAGTTCCCTTTGGACCATTGTTTACTCCCGGTCTCACATGCTCCCCTTCCACCATTGCTGCTGTCATCAGAATTCCAGCCACAAAAGGGAAAATACTTAGCAGTGGGCAACCAAATCTCAAGCACAGAGAGCATTGCTTCTGAAGTGTAGTGGTTGCTTCTCAGGGTGGGGGATGTTACTGTTAGAACCATACAAATGTTGCTAATTATTAAATAGTTTGCAAGACTACTTTACAGCAGAGAGTGAGTTTCCACATTCGTTAGTTGATGGGTTTGGTGTGTATAATGCTTTCGAAGCTGCATGTATGGCCAGTATCCCACACATAGCTGTGTCATATGTAAGAAAAATATATTTTCTGTTTCCTAGCACTTAAAGTAGAAGGTGAAGACCATGGCTTACAGATTAGAGATGACTGTCATAGTGACAGGTTCTCCTTAACACATTCCTCCAGTGTCATTGTGTTTAGTTCTGTCTAATGCTTTCATGTATATATTTTTTTACATCCTGTTTCTCATACCATTTTGTGCACTGGTGACTAATTAATAATACAGTAGTATAGAGTATGTATGCCAGACAGATGAAGATTCATGAACTATCTATAGGGTCTGTGCTACACAAGTCACTGAACATCTGAGTTATTCCTTGGCAAACAGCAGACTGTACCTTTGAGGTCCTGGCCACCTCCTTTCACTCCTCCACTGTGGGGTGGCTACCGAGATCTGTCCTTTGTAGGTGGCACTTGGGATTCAAATCTACTGGTCCCCCCAACCCCCAGCAGATGAGCCATGCACTTGTCACAATGCCAGCTTCAAGGGAGGGTCAATGTGTGTATTACTCCTGTACTCATGTTCCTGGGGTCCACTTGGCCAGTCCCCTTTCACTGGCTGCCTATCCACTCTCTCCAGCTCTGTTTTAGGGTAGATGGAGCCTCTTGTTTTGGATAAATCTCATCAGTGTGTGTTGAAAAGCAGAAGAAGAACTTAGTTCTTGGTGTTGATCCTGTACGTAGCTTTCCGACTCTGGGAGGAGCCTGTTGGAGGACTGGATGACGAGGGTATGTTGTCCCTCATATGTTAGCCCCTGGATGCGAGGTCAGAGAAACTCAGCAAAGGAGCTTCCGCCAATGCCAAGATTGCTCCAAGAGAGGATGAGGGGTGTGATAACTACAGTGGCAGGTGGCATAGAATGAGATGTTAGAGGAAGCTTAAAGCTAAAAGCATGAGTAATTTCATTTTATAACAAACTTAAGAGCTTGGTTCTCTTCAGATCAGCAGCAGGCCTGGGCTGAGGTCTCAGACAACTGGATCCTAACCCTCAGGTTTCACCATAGCACCACTCTGGTCTCTTTTTCAGAGGAGAAGGAAACTTTGAGCTCCTGGCATTTGGCTCTTAGTTTTCCTTCTGGGAACCTTCCTTCTGAAAGATCTGAAATCCAGGCATGGGAAGTAGGAAGGTTCTGTCCCAGGGTTGGAGAAGAACAGCACCCTGCTGACGAATCTGCCCTGGATACCCTTGCCTGGGCCCCAGCAGCCATGCTCTCTGCTCTGGGTCCCATTTGGAGACTAAAGTCCAGGTCTTCCTGCCAACCATTGGGCTAGAGTTCCCTCCTGCAGTTAGCGAACACCTGCTATGGTTTGGGTTGTGTTTTGTAGAAAACAGTGCGCCCTAAGCTTGGCCACGGTCAATGGTGCTGTCTTTGGAAACAGGGTCTTTGCAGACATAGTCATGCTATGATGAGGTTAGATTGCCTTGGGAGCAGAGCAAGGAATGGGGAGGATTATTTAAGTTCATGGGGCAGGGGGCGGAGGCCATAGGCTGCAGAGTTGGACTGGAGTGGGACTTCAAGGATGCAGGGCTTACTAGTCCAGCCAGAAGCACGAAGAGAGGCTAGTAATCTGCTTAGTACACATAAGGTCCCTGAGTCTCTCTCTCTCTCTCTCTCTCTCTCTCT